>NW_027283636.1:0-23073 GCF_046629955.1 Centroberyx affinis | reverse complement strand
GTGTGTGTGTGAGTGAGATTCAGCAGTGAGTTGAATGGCATTCATACGACTGGCACAAAATGGTTAATTACTATTTTAACTAGATGTTAAACAATAGGCTAAGTTTCATCTAACACTGTACACACTGTTGCTCCATTCAAAACAGTACAGTTCTATGACAGAACTGGGTCAAATCGTTCTTTCCGATTTTGACCTTTCAGATTGTGTTGGGAAAATGGTAATGAAAAAAGCATACAGTGCTAAGTTGACTTTTGAATATTTTCCTGTGATTGTCTAACTTTTCTGACACCCATCGTATTTTCCAAACCCGCCCATGTGTCATCGAAGCAAAAGGCCAAAACACACCATAAGATGTACAGTGTTTGAGAATACTATGTGCCCCAAGTCTGATTGATGATAGAGTTTGGAGAGGAGGGAACGTTACTATGGATACTTTATACTTTTTATACTTTTGGATCATCTCATCTGTTTTGCAACGATAAAGGACAATTCCAGTGTGATTTGACTTTTTTGGTCATTTTTTTTTACGTTTCCAAGTTTTTACATGCATACATCATTATAAGATACTCTTCAGTTTTACAAAACCTCTCAAACTATTCACTCCCATTCAATTCAAAACAACACAGAGACTTCTAATCTAAAGTTGGTAAAGGTAATCCATCACTGTGAATGAGAAGCCAACAGTCACTTTTTGCAAAGTTGCATCAGAACGCTAATATCAGGCAATTAATGTCTACGATTTGAAAGACGTTCTGTCCATTGTTTCATATTGATGCATACAGGAATTTGGTTTCTCCTTGTAAACAAGAAGATAGATAGATACCGCTTCCATGTCACCACATGTCTGATTTCTGTGTCTTTGAACCGATGGCTAACATTCTCTGTGGTTACGTTAGGCCCCGCCTCCTGTCAATCACAACCCAGTAAAGCCAACAGACAAACCAAAGCAAGACACTTCCACTAGCTATAGTCCGTATAATGAAACAGAAATTAAAGCTAGATTCTGCACAATTACGGCTTAGAAATTCCACCCTCTTCTTTCGTGGGACTTTGAAAAACAACTAAGGAAAAATAGTGAAAACGATCCACAGTGATGTAAAACAGGAAGGGAATGCAGGAAAAGAGCAAAAAAAAAAAATCCCACTGGAATGGTTCTTCAGATACCTGTAGTTGGAAATATGTCATCAGTACTTGATCATTACCTTTTGTCGAAGCGTGATGATGAATGCCTTATGAAGCACTTTGAAACAGGACTTTGATGGTAGATCAAAAGCTGCCCGGTGCGTCCTCTGCCTGCGGTGAGTTTTGCTGCAGAAGGTCACGTCTGAACGACAGCGTGTTTAATGCACTGTGTACCGCTGGAGTTTAAACAAGTTGCACCTCAGTGGCTTGGCTCCCCTCGGTCAATACCCATAGTCATTATTGCCATGACCTTTGTCCAATGGAATCTGCCAGCCCCTCCAGGACCGTGCTGACTTTCACTCTGGACACCAAAATTGCTTGACTTTGGAATCTTAGTGGCATTAGTATCTAAAAAATGGCGGATTTTAGTCTGAGCATATCTAGTAGTTGACAAGTCCTTTTACTGCAATGCATTTTGCTCTAAATTTGAGACGACCAGTGAAAACCACACTGTAATTTTTTAAGAGCTTAGAAGTTTCCTGGCAAGTGATATATTGACTATAGAGTTTGATTAAAAAAATGAGTCATTCCTTATAAATCGTGGCATTTCTAAGGCTGAAATCATCTGTAATTGTTTGGAGTAATATGTTTTTTGAACAAAATTTGCATATTCATAGTGTTTTGTAATGACATCTGTCACACACCTGGAGCAAGTGATCTGTGCTGGCAAAATGTGTCTTGCAGAATAGGTGAATGGAATTTGTTATGTTGTTTAGGCAGGCTGCCTTGTAGTGGAAGGGTTGGTAGTTCAATCCCTGGTGTCAACAGGGCTGGGCGATAATTCAATATTATCGTTTATGGTCTTTCAGTGGAATCATATTGTGATGATATGAAGATATTTTAATATCGTGACACACATTTCTGCTGTCTAAATTGATGATGACAAGCAAATTTTACTTAAAAACTCTCATAAAATGAGGTATGGTAGGAATATTATTTGAATATTTCAGTTTTGTTTGACATCACACCTAACATCACCATTCGGTTCAATGAGATGAACATTAATTTGATTATTTAACGTGATTTTGCATACATGAACCATATCGTGATATATACTGATATCGAGAAAAATCCTTATGATTATCGTGATATTGATTTCAACCATATCGCCCAGCCCTAGTCAACAGTGACCAATACTGCTGAAGTGCCCCATGAGCAAGGGCACCATCTGTACCAACCTGCTCCAAGGACTGGTACTGGAGACTAGGTAAAAAATAAACTCTAGATATAAATGTTCGACTGTGATATGTGTTCCTCGGCTCATTGTTTGTCCTTTCCCCACGTGTTCCCTCTCTTCCCCTCGCCACGCAGACGCATCGATGACGATATGGGGCGGACCCACGAGCTGGAGCACTCCGCTGTCAAGTGCATGAGAGGGATCCTCTACTGCTACATGAGACAGTCCGACAAGGTGGGTCCACAGCCGGCCTTCACCCGCTTCTTGGCTTCACAGCTCTCCATGCCGAACCTCACACCGCAATTGGGCTTGGGCGATATCTAAAATGTAATATCGCGATATACGATATTATTGCAGGTTTTTTATTTATTTTATTATTTTTTTGGGGGGGGTATTTTATTTTATGTCTTCCAAATTACATAAAATGTCTAGGCTATAATTATTATTATTATTATTATTAACAGCCTAGAAAATTGATCTTACTATTCAAGCATTGGAGGAAACAATGACCATTTAGTGTAATTTGCTCATGCCTCCTATTTCCAGAAAATTGATTGTGCCCCCCATCATGATTGTGGAAAAGGGAGCCCACTTGAATTAAAAAAACACATTTTTCACTTCAAGTATGATTATTGTTGTTTGTTTACTATCCTACCTCTGGTAGATTATAGGTTTATAAGTTTAAAAGCTTGCACAATTGTCGGGAAATATCGCGATATTCACAAAATATTCACCGAGATATTCAATATGTCGAATATCAGCCCAAGCAGTTGTGGTCAGAGTGGGTAAACATCTACACACAACCAACCTAACCTCAATTGCACACTTTGTTAGGATAAAAGGTTTATTTATGAGCCGCTGCTCACTGAACACATCTGTTTTGCGTTTCAGATCATGATGAATGGCAATAGAAGCCGGTTGCTTTATTCCAAAGGATTGAATAAAATACTGGTAATCTGTTAATTGCCAAAGTCAATTTCTCCTAAAGACGAAAATTCAAACTAATTTTGTCGGAATCTAATGCATGTAGAGAGTAAAATATGGACCCACACAACATCTGGTGATGCAGCGGCCTGGTCTGAGCTGTGCCTGTGCATTCAGTGTCTGCCTTTGAAAGCCGTTCTGTTTCATCTTGCCTCGACCTTGACGACCTAATTTAGGGGAGAGCTTTTCTGTGTCTTAATTACAAAGCCGCGTTTACACAGTTAATTACACAGAGCAGCGTTCGTTACGGCCCCCGTCTCCGCCGCTTACCGAGAACATGGCGTTTTTAATGGAGACCTGACACAGGGGCCACCGCCGGGCAAATATCACAGAGCAAACAGAGCAGCCCGGGCCCCACTCCCTGCCTCTAATATTAATTGTGTATTAAGGAATCTTCCCTCAGCATCAGAGTGTAAGGCATGGTTGAGCTTTCTAAAATGAATGGGTCGTGTTTTGGTTTGCTTGGTAACGGTTCACTGTGGAGGGATGAAGCGCTCTCAAAACATTATACAAGATCAGGGGGAAAATAAAGGAACACGATTTTTCTCAGAAACCACTTCTTTGTCTCTAGCCTTGATTGTTTGGCTAGAAATGGTAACATTCTGCTTCATTTGTTCAAAGAATCTCTCTATTTTTACAAAAAAATAGTCCCTGAGATCACTTTTTTGTTGACTTGCTTTTGCTCTGGAAGGCATATTACCTCAGCCTAGACAGCAGCTACAGCTACAGGTGCAGCCACTGAAGTCTATGTCCAAGTCCCACTTTTTACTGCATGGTTATTCAACGACCGCTGTACTTCGGCTCCATCCACAAGTGGACTTGTTGTTGAAAAAATCAAGTTTTGCTCTCTTGCAACCGAAAATGACAAGGAATAGTTTGATGAGATTCAAGAGTTACAAGAGAAAGAATTGACAGCAGTGTTTACGTGGGACAGATGCAGGATAAATGCATGAAGAGGGATTTCTACCACGGCTGCTACTGTATGGAGCAGCAGGAAAGGCATGGCAGGTCTCAGCTAATTTGAAGCTCATTATAGCGCATTGCGCCATTTGGAACATTAAGCAAGATCTGGAGCCTCGCATAATATCCCGAGTGTACAGCCAGTTGACACCGTGGCTCTTTCGGAGCTAGATTTAGAGAGACCTCTAAGCAGAAGTAGGTTTTATGAACGCATAAACAGCAGCACCTATTGTGAGCTGCTGCCAGAGGTTGCTCTCTCTCTCTCTCCCTCTGTCTCTCTCTCTGTCTCTCTCTCCGTCTCTCTCTCTCCCTCTGTCTCTCTCTCTGTCTCTCTCTCCGTCTCTCTCTCTCCCACATGTACACCGGCGGTGGGACGGCTGGAAGTGGAGCAGTATTCAATAAAACTGGGACAGAGGGTCTCCACCATGACCTGACTAGGAGAGAAAAAAAGAGGGAGAAATGTATAGGGAGAGAGAGAGAGAGAGAGAGAGAGAAAGAGAAAGGCAGGGACGGAGAGGGAGAGAGAGGGTGAATTAGGTAGAAGGAAGGAACGAGAGAGCGAGGAGAAGGAGGGGGATGAGAAACGAGGGATGAAAACGGGAAGGGGCGTTGAGAGCGGGGGGGAGGGGGACAATTAAGAAAAGTAGAGCGAATAATATAAAGTACAGGAGAGAGGGAAGAGGGGATGGAGGTGTGGGGGGGTAGGTGGGGTAAAAACAGACAAACGGAGACGACGAGGAGGTGGGTGGGGGGTTGGGGGGGGGTTGAGGATAGAGAGAACAGCGAGCGAGGTGGAGAGAAGAGAAACAAACGAGGTAAAAAAAAAAAAAAAAAATGGGACAAAGGGCCAATTATTTATAACTGTGCGCGACGGGGGCCGGTGGGCCGGTGGGCCAGCCCTGCTTCGGTTGATTCAAGTCAGTGCAGCAAACACACACCACTGTGAATGTGTTGTTCAGGGGGTTTTATGTGTTTGTAGTGAACCAAGCCCTCTAAATCTGACCCTCGTCTGTGTCAGAGCCGGATAAGTTATGCTGTATACAGTATATCTGCCTGGGTTATTGCTTATAGGACAGAAGTATTGTCTGTTTCAGCGTATTTCATGTGAGGACAAAAAGTTGAGTTGAGCGTATGGCACACAAACACTGTCAAGGTTAGCAGCTCAGTTCCCTCTGCGGGCCACCCATGCTTAAAATGTATGCTGTAGAGTGTCCACCATAATGGCATCCAGTATAGAGCACTGGTTCCCAACCTGGGGTTTCCCGACCCCCACTGGGTTGCCAAAGCTTCACGGGGGGTCGCAAGGCCTTCTTGGTTTTAAGGGGTGTAAGAAAACTTTAAAAAAAAAATACATATACAGTATATCTCAGCATTTCATTCATTTCTGTGAAGAAAAGAACTAAATGTAGTTGTTATTTTTAATTTGGTGTTTTTTTTTAAGATATAAACGAGGATACAGGCGCGGTGAAGACATGAACTCAAGCTATATTCACTCTGCTAAACAGCCTCGTCCTGCATTAGAAAAGTTCACAGTTAAAACAACCAAAGAGCTAATAGAACAACGGCTGAGCATCAGGGAGAAGAAAACACTGTATTTGTCTGAAATAAGCATAATAAGTATGTATGATAGTTAAAAATACATAATACAGAGAATTGTATAAAACGTTCCTAAAAATATCAGGAAAACTAATCTCTGATGCAATATTCACATTATCTGCTCAATATTCATCCAAATTGCTCATTTTACACAAACTTCCTGCAGTTATTGCGTTCACTGTTTGGGTTGATTGTACAGTTATCAGTTTTTCTGTGCTGTTATTGTTATGCATTGAATATAATATGAAATATCCATAAAATATGTCACTTTGTCAGGGGTCGTCTGTTTACTCAGTGATAGAATAGGGCTCCCTTAAGGAAAATGGTTGGGAAGCACTGATATAGAGGGCTTTCATGTGATGCTAGCTCACCCTTCGATAGCCATATTGGAGGTCCTCACCTTTGGTCAATACAGTGGCTTAACTGGTTGTGTTTCTAAGTGTGAAACTCAGCCGTCTCAAGAGAACTGAGTAGACATGGTTCATTTCTGTGCTGTTGTTGGCTTGGAACCGATCATTTCATACATGCGATTGATTTTGTGATGAGATAATGTGCACTTTTTAGCTAGCTAACCATAGTATCTGGTCAGCTAACACTGTCTTCTTGTTAACACATCTGATTAGCAGACTAGCTAATGCTTTGGTGGCTAGTAGTTTCATGTTTACATTAACAAGCTAGCTAGCAGTTTGTTCAGGTTAACTGAGCTGACTCTTCTCAAGCTACAACTCTTCATGTTTTGGAGTAGAGACTTGGGCTAAAGACAAGACAGTTTACTGAGTCACAGTAACCTACATTTGGAAACAAATCCACCTTATCATACTGTTCACTGTTACTTTGAACGCTTTTTCAGGTCTTTTACTAGCCTGGTTGTAAAAGACATTATTTGTGTACAGCCAATTTTCCAGTGGACATCTATAATGGAGCCAGCTAAGAGATTTGTGACGTAATTGCAAAGCCTTCATATTAGGGTTGGGCGATAGGACGAATATATCGGCTATCGGCGATTGACTGAGTACATCGCTGGTTGATTTTTTTGGGCGATTTTTGTCATTTTATTTTGCTAATTTAATGGTCTAATTTAATGGTAAATAATGAATCTGTAAGGCGCAATTCAAGGCGTGCGGTTTGGAACTGGCAGTTGGAGTTGGGCCATATTTTGCACGTTCTTGTTGCACTGATTTCCGACGAGTCTTTCACAAAACAGGGCAGTGAGTGACTAAATGACAGTTAAGCCTCTTTAGTGGTCGCTGTCCGATCGATCTGTGCCGAAAAGCAACGTCAATCCATAAATCATATTTGAGAACTAGACCAAAAGCTGTATGTGCAGTTGTGCACCTTGATCATTTAATAGCATAATATGTTATCCCCACCTGTTTGTTCATTTGGAGGCTGCAAGCGGAGGGAGGCTCCTTCATCTGATGCCATCGGACTCTTTTTCAGATCGTGTCGGTCAGCTGTTCAGCCTGTCTGGACTTGTTTGCAAAGACAGCAAATTACTTCATTTAGGTCCTTCGGCTTGCCAGTTTCGTCCGGTTTAAAACCAAAATAATCCCAAATAGGGGATTTTGTATTCTTTTTGGCAACGAGCTCTTCCATGATTGTTCGCTGAAGATGGCGTGTGGGGAGTGGGGGACTCCCCCGCCCCCTGTGCACGCCACACACACACCTGTGCGAATATATCGGCAATCGCCGGTTGATGGGCTGACGGTGGCCGGTTGGAAAATTTTAACATATCGCCCAACCCTACTTATATATTAAATATATATATATTAAATAACAGTTTTTCAGGGTGTGTTCGTATGTAATGTGTATGTGTGTTTGAATCTCTCTGTCTCTCTGTGTCACTCTACCAGGTGGAGCAGTTCAAACAGGACCCCAGCCCCTCCAAGTGTCTGCACTCGATGTTCAACGTGGACACCGGTGATGAGGTTCACTCCAACAGTGACTACAGCCACCTGCAGGTCAGCCCGCAGGCCAGCAAGAGCTGAGCTGCTGCTAACCCACATGGTCACACTTGAACATGTTGGGTAGAAATGGATTACAGCGTTATGACGGTGTCCAAAATAGGAGCAGCAGAACTTAATGAGACAAAGAAAAGAAAATGTCTGATGTGAAAATATGCCAAAATTATGAAATATCTGCAGTGTGAAAAAAGTGGAAAATTAAAAGAAATAGCAATATCAGTGTATTATATAACAAAGATAGAAATATGAGGATATGAAGAAAAACAATGAGCGAAAGTAGAGTATACGCCAAAATCTTATTCACAGGTCATGCATATGCACCGAAAGTGTGTAGGCCAGTAGACGTATATTGTAAAAGACTATTCCCCTTGCTAAACATCAAATTTACACATAGGTATGTGTATTGCTCGTGGTCCACCTTACCAAAAACACCAGATGGAGGTACCATATGTACAGAAAAAGTGTCAATACGCATAAGACATATGTTCATCTTTAAATTTGACCATGTTCATGCTCCATAAAATCACAAGTATTCAGTGTTTCCTCCAGAATTGTATTCTTGTCAGGGAGGAAAAGCCTCTGAAACAGCATTTAGACCATCATGGGACACTAAAACTCTCCACTGAAAGCCAGTCTAATGAAATAGTTTTAGTTGGGTTAGCAGCTCCTGGGTGAGGCAGAAAATCCTCCCACACCGCACCAGAGCGACGTCTCTGGTCAGACATCTGACACCTGAAAAATACTAATAAAAAAAAAAAACATTGACATTGACAAGCTGTGGTCAGGCAGCAGCCTCCATCATAACAGAGACGGGCGACACTGACAAATGAATCAGGAAACGGATGAAGAACAGGATGAAGAACAGGATGAATGAATCAGTCGATCAGTCGCTCAGTGACAGGTTCTGTTTTTGAGTCTCACGGCAAAATTCCCTTCAAAAATGTCTAATTTCTCGTGCTCGGCATGCATGTAGGATTGGAAAATTGACTTTTGTCCTCAGTGGTGGATGTGCACGAAATCGGTACCAAAAAGACGTATTCTTCTGTCAATCGTATTGACAAAGGTCAATTTGGTGTGTAACATCTGGAGGGAGGCCCCGTCGATAGGACAGCCAATACAGACAGAGAGACAGATAGACAGACTGTAGATAGGCTATAATAACTGATTGCAATATTGGTGATACAGGAATGTCACGGCTATTCTACTGTTGCCGCAAATGTAAAACGTAAATGTAATGTCTCCCGCTGGTCTTTTAGAAAGCTCAGATCTCACTCTCTATCCGGGAACTAGCTGGGAAATCAAAGGCAGCGGGGTGGACTTGAAAATGTCATACAGCACAGTTGAAAATGTCATATGGTGTAAATTTTAATGGTATGGTCCACTCTCTCCACTCTCCCCCCTCCCCTCTCTCTTCGCTGCAGATTGATGCCGTTTCTCTGTTCCTGCTGTACCTGGTGGAGATGATCTGCTCTGGTCTGCAGATTATTTACAACACTGACGAGGTAAAGTATGGAAGACAGCCAATACATAAGGCAGGTCATAAATCCCTATCGTGTCTAATATTTGTACGTACTCTTTATTTATCCCCATACTGCAAAATAATTCATATTCTGAAGTATATAAATTATTTTGCAGTATGGGAAAAATAAAGAGTCTGCAGGTAGATTCAAAATATATTTTGGCCACTCAAAATATTATACAAACAAATGTCATCTACATGTACAAATGCATCTATATTTTGAAACATATCTCTAGTCATACTGCATTCTGACTTGCATAAGAAAAGTATATTTTCCCTTATGAAGACTTGTGTGTCTGTATACAATCAGATCAAACTTGAGTTCTTATTGTGAGAAATTATCATTGTGAAACTTAAAGAGAAAGTACCAGACTTGTTCCATTAAATCTGTTGAGAAACATACTACTGATTAAAAGCCTTCATAACTATACAGGAATGTCAAAAAAAATATAGTTCATAGTGGAAATCTAAATAACTTCAAAACACAACTAACCACTACTAAGTTGGTTTAAACTAGTCCACCCTCCACAAATAATTCAACACACAAGATAGCGAGCCTTTTGATTGGTCTACAATCTATCAGGCCGTGGCTCAGCATGCCAGAGACTAGCAATGTCAACAAGTAATGACAGATCATTGTCTCACTCATCAAAAAATGGCATCAAGTTTTAGGAAAAATGAGAGGCAATATTCAAAACTTTGGAAAAAGACCCAAGATAACCATCCGCCTTCTTGTATTTCAGTCAATCAATCAACCAATCAATCAATCAACCAATCAATCAGTGTCTTCATTGTCCCAGAGGGAAATTGGTTTTGCAGCTAGGTAAAAACAACATGAAACTGTACATGAAAAGAAACATGAATACATGAAATTCCTAAAAAAAAACAACAACATGGATACATTAAAATCCCTAAAAACAGATCATTTTCACTTTCATAGAAGGGTTTAAAAGAGCCAAAGTGTAAAGAACAAAACTTTGTGGACTCCTGTGCCGGTGCAGCAGGGTGATGGAGTCAGGCACAGAACAGTTGTTGGACCTGTTTACTCTCAGGCTCAGATCTGCACTGTGGACCCGCTAACCCAGCCAGGAGAGGAGGCTCATGGCAGCTGAGGACAGCGCATGCCTTCCTCAGCACCTGTTTGTCCTGCTGCAGGTCTAATAATTGAGCCTGCTCCATCCCAAACATCTAAATCTGAACTGAGGTTCCCTAAATACACCACAGATATACCAGATCGGGGGACAGAGTCTAGTGGCCCAGGTCACCTTTATATATTTGGTGTCTGTTGACAGGGAAACGATTTAATTGCACAGGCTTAAATTTCTCCTCCTGGGAATCAAACCAGCGGCATCTTGGCAGCGCACAAGCCCCTTTTGAAACGGACCATTACTGAAAAGCTGGTTTGAAGGCCTCTGTCTCCGTTTGATTAATTTGTCAAGTGTCAGGATGCTTTATTGTCCCTTTTATGTGTGGCCCGTGATAAAACAACAAGGCGATGTGGCTGTTAAGTTTACACACTCCGCTTTTTTATTGTCTAGCCCTCAGGAGCAGTTTGAACTTCATTAATTCTATCTGTTGGTTTTTATAGTCTGCTCATTCCCAGCCTTACTTACAGTCACAGAGTGGTGAAATTTGTGCCGTTGGTGAAAGAGCCCCTTTGTTTACTAGGTTGGGCTTATCTTCAGAAAATAAGGACATGGTAAAACATTACGCCACTAACCAATTAGGGCGTGCAGCGTTCACTTTGTTTACAGAAAACCTTCCCTAATAACTCCTCGCTTTTTTTTCCGTCTCTCGCTCCCGACGGCAAACAAATTGGCAATGTAGCTTTTTGTTATGAGGCCGGTCCTGTTTGCGTGGCAGCCTTAATTTGCATGTTTAAACAATGCTTATTGGGTTGCGTAATTCAAATTGAAAGGCATAAAAGCGGTCCGCGCTTCCCCCCCATCCGCGTATTAACGCGCATCAGAACCAGTGAGCAGGCAGCAGGACTTCTAATTTGTGTTATTTCTGACTCGCCATTTGAAATGCATTTCTTTGGAGTAATCCCATTATTCCGGTATTGGCTATTAGTTGGTTGTTAGCTGTCAGTGTTTGTGAAGTCCACTGGAGGCGTTCAGTTGACTTGAGCTGGAAGCTGCATTGCAGTAGTTTTCCTGAGGTGCAATAGATTTGCTGCTGAGTGTCCTCGAATCCCAGAGAAGATATGATATCGACCTCCTTCTGAATGCCATTTTCAATCTCATGCAGCATGAAATGCTGTGTCTCATTAGTCTGTGTGTGTATGTGTACATGTGTGTGTATCTGTGTTTTTGTGTCTTTTCAGGTGTATGCATTTTTCCTCATATGAGTGGGTGTGTTGGTTCGTGGGTAAATGCGTCAGCACATGTGCCTGTGTCTGTGAGCATGTGTGCAAAACGCCCCAAAAAAAGCAGAGCAGGCAAGGATAGCAGTCTAGTGGCGGAGAGGCAGAGGCTCATTTGGCCGGTGGGCAGTAACATTCATTAAGATACCATTAAGATACTATAAAGCTCCCCTCGTTAATCACTTCACTCATAAAACCCCAAATAAGAGACCCAGCACCCACCTTTCTCTCTCTTTTTAACTGCTCTGCTTTGCTCCCTCTCTCCCTGCCCTCCTTCCTACACTGGCCTATTTAAATACAACACAGGTTCTCTCTCTCTCTATCTCTCTCTCTCTCTCTCTCTCTCTCTCTCTCTCCCCCCCCCCCCCCCGCTTTGTCATTTTAGATTAAATCTCCCATCAGTCACAGGCACACACGCGCGTGCTGCTACTTTCAGTTCTTTTTAATGATTCAAGGCCTCTAAGTCATCACACATTTTATGTCTCTCCCTTTTACTTTTTCCTAGATAGGCCTATTGATTTTGACATGTCTCTCAGACACAGCTTCTCCTCCATAGCCTGGGCGGGCCAGATGATAGATGTGAGAAACTCCCCAACTCTGCTAATTACAACTTTAAAAACACGAGGCCACCATTTTGTTAATGTGTTGCCTTCTGGAATCAAGGACGCAGCTGATGAGTTTTTGTCGTCTTTCGTTGTCCGTAATGAAAGGGCGATGCGCTGATAATTAAAATTTTGGCCGTTAATGGATGTTATGCTTTATGTTTCCGTTCGTTGTTATGACATGGGCAGTTGATAAAGCAATGAAGCTATTGATAGTATCCACCGCGCTCCACTACTTAATTGCACATTGTCTGTGGCTGCAGGGGTTAGTGAGTTAGCTTGACCTTGAGCGCTGATTAGCAATCAGTTTCCTCGCCCGCTTTACTAAAGTTTGAGTGGGGGAATTACATTACAAATCCTGTGTGTGTGTTAGGCTTGGGCAATATCCAAAATTTAGTATAGCGATATTTTGGCGGGACAGTATCGCGATACTAAATTTTGGATATTGCCCAAGCCTAACACACAGATATACGATATTTTCGTTTTTTGTTTTCCGTTTTTTTTTTTTTTTTTGGAGGGGGGAGTATTTTATTTTATTTCTTCCAAATTGCATCAAATGTCTAGGCTATAGTAATAACAATTATTATTAACAGCTCAGAAATTTGATCTTACTATTCAAGCAGTGGAGGAAACAACGGCCGTTTGGTATAATTTGCTCATTCCTGCTATTTCCAGAAAAACGGGCTGATTGTGGAAAAGGGAACACACTTGAATTAAAAAGACACATTTTTCACTTCAAGTGTGATTATTGATGTTTTTTTACTATCCTACCACTAGTAGATTATAGGTTTATAAGTTTAAAAGCTTGAACAAAATGTCGCAATATTCACAAAATATTGCGATATTCGATAATATTGAATATCAGCCCAAGTCTGTGTTCAGTTGTTTTGGATCTACAGTATGTGTGACTATGCCTTTGTGTGTGTGTGTGTGTGTGTGTGTGTGTGGCTCTGTGTTGCATCTGTTCCCATGTCTGATGTGTGTTTTCTGTGTGCAGGTTTCTTTCATCCAGAACCTGGTGTTCTGTGTGGAGAGAGCCTACAGGGTGCCTGACTTCGGCATGTGGGAGAGAGGCAGCAAGTACAACAACGGCAGCACCGAGCTGCACTCCAGGTCTGCAGCAAGCTCAGCAACACACACACACACACACACACACACACACACACACTCACAAATACGCAAAATGTGCTAAAAAATAAATGGACACACTAGGGTCCAACTGGAGTGAAACCGAAATGTATAGCCGAAATGTTTTACCAATGGATGCGTGTCCATGTCAGGTAGAAAGGCAGGATAATAATGCATGCATGCCTGTGTGGAATCTGATCAAAGTGTGCACTACAATCAATTCAGGTTAAGGTCTTCCCATAGACAACCAGTGCAGTATTGATCAATTCAACAGTAAATATATAGTATTTTTCTTTTTTTTTGTGACCAAGTTTTTTGTTTTTTTATCAATGTGAGGGATGCAGGTACCTTGACAATGACATTAATTATTAAAATAAAAATAATAATAATAAAAAAAAATAATAATAAATAACACTAAAAATAAATTATAATAACAATACTAACAATAATAACGGTAATAATAATAGTATAGATATACATATATGCACACAAATACATACATATATACGCACATATACATACATACACACATGCATATATAAAAACATATATATATATATATAACAATAGTAGTGATAATATAAAATGAAATACATTCATATATATATATATATGTATACACACACACATCCACACTCAAACACACACACACCTACATCCTTAACTCCCCTCCCTGTGTGTCAACTTCCCTTTCTCCTTTCCCCCCCGTTTTCCGCATCAATCTTTATCGTAGTCTAAATGTCAGTGAATATATAGTGTTTAATCAATCAGACTGCATCATATCCATCATATCATAACCCACTCACACACACACTTTATTTCCAGTTCACTTGGCAGTAACTGTCCTCTCTGTCTAGCAGTGAATGTGTATGCTAGCCTGTTATTGTGTCTCTCTGTATCTCTCTGCACTGTACTGTAGTTTGGCCTGACACTGGCAGGAATCATCACTCCGACACTCCAACCATTTGATTCCCTCACTCTGAAATGGCAAATGCATCACGTGCCGCCCTGCGATATTTCTTGATTCAAGTGCATCGGTCTTAAGTCCACAACCAAACTGAGATCCTGCACACAGTACCATACTGTATCACAGTTATTGACATGTGTGTGCATGTGTGATATTCTTGCCTTGATAGGGGATAATATGTCAGACAGTTATGTTATTACAACACTTTACAACAAGGGTCACTAAGTTAAGGGTTAGTTAATGCTTAATAAGCATCAACTAACCCTTAATTAACAGTTAACTAATGTGTCTGGTAATCATTTACTAATGGTGTTCATGTTAACTAAGGTATTAATTTATACATTATTTAATAGTCATTTTTATAAACTATTAAATAATGTATAAATTAATACCTTAGTTAACATGAACATCATTAGTAAATTACACATTAGTTAACTGTTAATTAAGGGTTAGTTAATGCGTATTAAGTATTAACTAACCCTTATTAAGCATTAACTAACCCTTATTAAGCATTAACTAACCCTTATTAAGCATTAACTAACCCTTATTAAGCATTAACTATCCCTTATTAAGCATTAACTAACCCTTATTAAGCATTAACTATCCCTTATTAAGCATTAACTAACCCTTAACTTAGTGACCCTTATTGTAAAGTGTTACCGTTACTACAATTAATAGAAAGGTCTAGAGATGGAGACAATGGAGGATAGTTTAAAGATGCTAGGTGTAGGATTTTAACATCGATAAATCATTTCCACATTACTTTTGACACACTTTACAGTATAATTACTGGCCTCTAGCGACCTCTACATTGCATTTTACATTGTGAGCCGCCGGGTCTGATTTGGTGGGAAAGCTGCTGGGTTGCTTTACGGCACAAAGGGAGATCGCTTTATGGCAGTGGTTCTCAACCTTTTTCATATCAAGGACCCCTAATTTAGTCCACATTAGGGCCACGGACCCCCATTTGATGAGATTTTGTCTCTCGGACCCAAATCTGAGAAGATTTTTGTTGTCAGATATGATTTTGTCCAGAATTCCATGACTTTCTGTACAGTAGGTAGAGAGATAACAGTGAAACTATGATCAAAAAAGTCATTCTAAAATGACAAAATAATGAAGTTTAACAATTCATCAATTTGCCGGGGACCCCCTGGAATGCCCTCAAGGACCCCCGGTGGTCCCCGGACCCCACGTTGAGAACCACTGCTTTATGGCACGCAACAGGAGCCGTTTTTACTCTGCAAGTGACGCACGACTTTATTCCTGTTATCGGCTCTTGTCTTCTCTTCTAGCATCATCCTCAGGTGTTATGGAAAATGTGGCCTTAATTCTGAGAAACGCAAAATGCTACACCTTGAAGAAAAAAAAAGGTTCTAACGAGCCAGTTTCATCAGACGGGTTGGATCTGGGGTCAGTGTGTCGGTTTTAAGGCACATTCAGATATACAGGAGGCCTTTGGCAATGGTGAATCAGCACAAGTCTGAGCTATTAGCTGCTATGAAGGCAAGAATGTAGGACCCACATGTATAAACACTGCCATTATCTTCAGCCCATGAAGTCAGATTTCTGTGAGTTGTTACACGCTTCTAACTGATTTATCATCCAAGGTCGAACGGGCCTCTCTCTCCTCCCTCATTGTCTCGATAAAGATCCTCAATTTCTGCCATTCCTTATCTCCGGAAAGCATGTTTTTTTTTTTTTTCCCTTCAACAAACCAAGGCTATTGGCAGCAGCTTGGCAAGATATCCACAAGAAAAGATAACAAATTCAATGTAGTGAAGAGGCACTGTGTCTTGCAATTGTTTTATTGTTTTTTTACCCCCCCCCCCCCTCTCTCTCTCTCTCTCTCTCTCTCTCTCTCTCTCTCTCTCTCTCGCTCTTGCTGGGGATTATTACAATTAGGAGAGCCGGCGTTATACGTGCAGTTGTGATTGCGTAACACCCATTAGCATGCGGTATGCAAATGCGAGAGCTGTCGTAAGGGGCAGATTCAAAATGTTCCCATGTAAACAAGATTTGTGTAAATGATCCAAATGAGCAGTCATTTCTGGTCCCAGAGTGCCAGTGGGCAGAGAGGGCTTCCTGGAAATGAATGGGAAAGGATGTGTTCATTTAGGCAGCGTATTAATTTGTTCATATCAAATCAAATGATTCATTTTATTTGCTTCTGCCTCATGGTTATCGTTGCGCTCAGTCCAATGGCTGGACTGGAGCTGTCTGTTGTATTTATGTCTAACATTGAACGTTCAGTATAATAAAAACGTGAAAAAAAAAAAAGAAATAGCATGTCTAATCTTCTTAGAGTTGGGATTTCATGAAAGATTTGTGCAACTTGCGATGTATTAAACGCCCGTTTTGCTTTGTCAGAATAGATAACAGTGATAATATTACAAATATACATGCTCACATTATTCATAATAGTCAGATATTCCTTTTTACAAGAGCCAGGATAAGCACATATCACCATTATCAGAGTGTGAACATGCTGTTAGCCAGAAGATAAACACCTTATCCCTGTCTGCAGCCCTTTTTGTTTCTACAGTAATATGTGGATTGTTTTATTAACTCGGGATATTTGTGACCGGAATATGAAGATCCAAATATGACCAGGATGTGAGCCGGTATCTAAGGACAACAAAATCCCGTTGTTCAGCGTCAGCACACGGACTAACAAAGTCCACAGCAACTGTTTCATCATGCGGATCTCTCTCTCTCTCTCTCTCTCTCTCTCTCTCTCTCTATCTTCCTCTCCAACTGTCGACGGAAACTATTGCATCATACTGCTGTTTTGCTCCTGTTTCCTAATTTCCCCTCTTTTTTTCACCTCCTATCTCCCCCCCGCCAAAGCATCACATCTCCTCTGTGTGTGTGTGTGTGTGTGTGTGTGTGTGTGTGTGTGTGTGTGTGTGTGTGAGGCGCTGACAGCCTCCAAGCTCAACGCCCAGCAGTTTGGTCAGAAAATCAATCGCCTTTCTCCAAGCCCACATGTAGCTGTACCTTCTGACCATTGCTGCCCATTCTACTCGAGTGTATATATATATATATATATGCGTGTGTGTGTGTGTGTGTGTGTGCGTGTGTGTGTGTGTGTGTGTGTGTGTTTCCCAGCTCTGTTCCAGGCTGAATTTGCCCGCCATCCTCTGTATTTTTAAGCATTGATTTAGCCTCCGCTAATGGTATTGAACACATTTTGATATGTCAGCGGATCTCCTAGGCGGCCATGGCCAAGCTTCCTTCATTTTTTTTTTTTTTTTTTTTTTTTTTCCCTTTCATTTTAATCTTCTCCAGGGAGATCTTGGCGGGGGTAGAAAGGGAAACAAAATGACAGTGAAATTGATTCACATTTTGTCTGCGTCGCAATCACAGTAGCCAGCCGGTGTGAAATTCAATATAAGGTTTTTAAAGAGATCCATTATCTACAGTAGGCCGCGATCCAGGGAGCCTTCAGCTTTATTGAATGCGTACAGATAGCCGTTTGAGATTCGAAACCATCGACTCCGAACGCCTCTGCCTTTTTTTTTCTCCCCCTCATAAGCGCCGCTGCAGAATGAAAGGCGGTTGTCGATTCCTGTCGCATCGCCCGAGCTGTTGTCTCGTTGCTTCGCGTACATTTACAGTGTGTGTGTGTGTGTGTGTGTGTGTGTGTGTGTGTGTGTGTGTGTGTGTGTGTGTGTGTGTGTGTGTGTGTGTGTGTGTGTGTGTGTGTGTGTGTGTCTATGTAACGTGTCAGTGGAACTCGGCCCGTGTGTGCCTGGTGTAACCGGTGTTCCTTTTTTTTATCTTCGCAGCTCCGTGGGTCTGGCTAAAGCGGCGCTGGAGGCCATCAACGGATTCAACCTGTTCGGAAACCAGGTATTTGAATAACGCACTCTCTCCTGCAGGGCTGTAGTACTCGAGACCGGACTCCAGACCGGATTTTTGACCGTCTTGGTCTCGTCTCGGACTCGTAGTTAATATGACTCGGTCTTGCGGACTTGACTCGGTCTCAGGAGTGAATATGACTCGGTCTTGGATTAATTAATGTTACATAATATTATTGTTTTTATAATTATAATCTCTTCTAAGAAAGTGACCATGAGCAAATGATACAATTTTCACAGTTGATAAAGTTATGCGCCCACCGAAAGGTTTAGTGACTGCTGATTGGTGATATGCCAACTACCCAACCAATGACTTTGTTTTGATAAAAAAAAAAAAACCTCACCATGTCCATATGTAACGTTACTCTGTCTTTTTTCCTTCGTCTTCGCCTTCTTAAATTACAGGTCAGAATATTTTCAGTCAGTCAGAGCTGAGAGCAGCATGTGGTTGTGGAGCAGTAAGAAAAAGTAGGTGAAATAGATGAATCCACTTCTAGTTAAGTAAAGGTGCAACTACTGTATGTTATGAACATAAACATGCTCATTTTGTTGAAATGTCTATAGAAACCTCCCTTCTATTTTAGGCAATAAACAAACAATATGCTATTTTAGTCAATAAATACAATGGTAGCCTTGGATAACACATTGCTATGGTATTGGTCTGGAATTGGACTCGTGGTTTTGCGGTCTTGGTCTCGACTCGGTCTCGACCCCCCTCGGTCTTGGTCTCGACCCCCCCCCGGTCTTGGTCTCGACTCGGTCTCGACCCCCCTCGGTCTTGGTCTTGAATCGGACTCGATTCACCAATGAATCGATCTGGACTTGGACTCGACCAAGGCGGTCTCGACTACAGCCCTACTCTCCTGCAGCTGGCCTCCCTCCTCCTCCCAGGAGTCCCGAGACACACGCGTATCCGTCTCTTGTCTTAACGCCGTCACGTGAATAAAGATCACATTATAGATAGAGGGGCCCGGTTTCTAATTCAAATCCGCAGAGGGCCCCATTACGGCTTCATTCATACATCACCGAGATATGCGGTAAAGAACGAGCATCCGATAGCGGAATTCACGGCATTTAAACGGTCTTGGTGTGTCTTGGTGTGTCTTAGTGTGTCTTGGTGACTCTTGGTGTGTCTTGGTGTGTCTCGGTGTGTCTCGGTGAGTCTCGGTGTCGGTGAGTCTCGGTGTGTCTCGGTGTGTCTCGGTGAGTCTCGGTGAGTCTCGGTGTGTCTCGGTGAGTCTCGGTGAGTCTCGGTGTGTCTCGGTGTGTCTCTGTGTGTCCTCGGTGAGTCTCGGTGTGTCTCGGTGAGTCTCGGTGTGTCTCGGTGAGTCTCGGTGTGTCTCGGTGTGTCTCGGTGTGTCTCGGTGAGTCTCGGTGTATTTCGGTGAGTCTCGGTGTGTCTCGGTGTGTCTCGGTGAGTCTCGGTTGAGTCTCGGTGAGTCTCGGTGTGTCTCGGTGAGTCTCGGTGAGTCTCGGTGAGTCTCGGTGTGTCTCGGTGAGTCTCGGTGAGTCTCGTGTGTCTCGGGTGTGTCTCGGTGTGTCTCGGTGAGTCTCGGTGTGTCTCGGTGTGTCTCGGTGTGTCCTCGTGTGTCTCGGTGAGTCTTGGTGTGTCGGCGGCGGCGGCACGCTCGGCAAAGTGTTTGTGTCCTTGCAGGCTTTGATCGATGGCGAGAGCTGATGTTTGTTCCGGCCCGCTTCGGGATCGTCCATTAGCGGATGTATTTGTGCCGGCCGCCTGTGTGGAGGGAGAGTCAGGAAAAAGAGGCGACATCCATTACACCTGCTAATGGATCGGAAAGTGAAGCCCTTCAGTTCGCGAGCCTCCTCTTATTGTCTTTCCTTCTTGTTTTCTCCACTTGGGCGTATAAGGCGGTGACGCCGTCTCAGGCGATCTGACGCCCCGAACACGGCTGAGTGGCTGTTTTTTTTTTCCTGATCATCATATGGGGTTGTTATGATGAAAGGAGCTGGAGTGTATATTAACGGTGCTGTTTATGTTTCTCCTCTGATCGGTTGTGAAATGAGGGGTTTAACCGTGCCTGGAAATGGATTTTGTCATCGAGCTCAGCTTGTTAAAAAGAATCAATTTATAGAGGAGGCTGCTTTATGATCCATGCTGTCTGGGGCTTTTGTGGATTTGTGTGTGTGTGTGTGTGTGTGTGTCTCACTCTGTCTGTGTCCCTCTATGGAATGGAAGAACTACACGCCATCCAGTTGCTTATTAATGATCTCTATCAATCTTGATTTCCAGCTGACTCTCATCCTTTGCCACAGCAACATCCAACTACCTGCCTCACCTCCCACTACAGTACATTCTCAGCTCTCCTATCACATGTTACACTGGCTATAGACACTCTTGTGGGTGTGTGTTACACTCACCTCGGCCTGTGTACCGGGTGAGAGGACACACACTCCGCAGTTTCATCAACTTTTTCATCACTCTCCGTGGGTCACAATGGTCATAGTGGCTCTGCTCAGTGTGATAAATTGAACTCGGTGTAGATGGAATTGAACTCCTCAAGAGGAAGATCCTTCAACTTTAAAGCCGGTCATTAACTTCACCGAGCTGTGTACTCAGCGGTGGACAATGAAACGCTAACAGGCTCCGCTTTCTATCTCAGGACTGTCACCTAATCCTCACCCGATCACGACCGGGACGCAGCGGAACCACAGTTCACCCCGCCACAGAGTTAACCTACCGTTTTCATGCTGATATGAAGCTTTATGAGCCAAATTCCTAGAATCAAAGTAAGTTATGTAATGATAGGGTCTTTAAAGGGGCATCAAAGTAATTCTGTTGACCTCTATTGGCGACCATGTAATTACAACGCTATTTACAGTTTCTGGCACCGCCCACCACCCCTCTTATCCCCTTTAGTAGCCTATAATTGACATAACACTTTTTCTATAGAGAGGAGTAAGCTAGGTAATTAGAGATCCAACAAAAAAATCCATGCTGAATCCTGGAATACAGGCTTTTTTTTTTTTTTTACAAGGCTTTTAGCCTTCGTAGCTGAAACCTGTTGTGACACCTGTCGCTCATTCATTTCACCTCCATTGTTGAGCAGTTGAGAATGCCTGTGTGTGTGTGTGTGTGTGTGTGTGTGTGTGTGTGGGTGGGATTGGGGGAGGGTGTCTTGGGAGTGTCTTGAAGCCCCACTGGGTAGTTTTTGTTCCAAAACAGAGTAAAGAGTTGGAAAGTGAGTTTTGACAGCCAGAAATCTCAGCACCTGGTGAAGTAATCGTAGAGTCATTGGTATTGCTCAACAGATATATTATGGTCAGTCTGGCTATGGGGCAGTGAAAATCTTAGTTAGTTTAGTTTAGTTTAGTTTAGTTTAGTTTAGTTTACCAGTATATCCTCTAATAGTGGCCGTTAGTCAATTAAAAGCTGGGTCTCCGATATAGCCGGGCTGTGGTCGACACGAACAAATAAAGGCCGGCCCCAAATACAGGCCGGGGAAAAAAACAAAGAAAAACAACGGTGGATACCGGTAAACTCCTGGTGCCTGTTATATAATGTAACTGTAGTTTGTAGTAACGTACAAGCGCCACAAGATGGCAGTATACCACAAGACGGCTCAGCCGGCGGAAGTCTCTGGACGGTAATGCGTTGCAGTAACAAAAAAACGGCTACCCAACGAACCCCAACAGAAGCAGATCAGAAAACAAGGAGGCTTCGTACTAAAATATGAGCAAATATACTTATCAAACAGAGGGAATTAGAAATAAAGGCCTGTCTCTAATATAAGCCTGCTTCCAATAAAGGCCTGGTACCCTCTGCAGCTGAGGGAATAAAGGCCGGGCCAATATTAGAGGAAATACGGTAGTTGAGTTGAGTTGAGTTGAGTTGAGTTTATTGCACATATTAAGAAATAAAAAAAACGAAATGAACAAAACCACAAAACCACATTATGTAACATAGCAGTGAAGGGAGCCAGAATAATGTGCAGGAGGAGCCAAAAAACCCATAAGGGCTTGTCAAGTGGCTCTCCTATTGTGAAGCAACCAAAATAAAGCCAGTAATATAATGCAGACCAATACATAAAGGAACAAAGGGAAAAAGTTACTGAAAAAAAACAGATACAAAAATCAAGGTGCTAAGAGTGGTGAATATTACGAACACCTTTTAAGGAACAAAATGTAGAAATGAATGCTTTCCTGAAAATAGAATTGACTTTTGTTTATATTGGTTTATATTGGAGGATGGTGATCAGTGCGTGGCCATATTTTTACCACATATTTATTTACCACTACATCGCTTATGGAGTCAGAGTTGTCTTAAAAAGAAACAGATGTAGAATGTAACGCCGATTCGACAACAACCTGTAAATAAATGCAAAACAAAAACCTCACGTGTTGGAGAAAAATAAACTTCTAACTTGGAAATATATATGTGGAATTGTTTCACATGTATTCAAATTGAGTGGCATTTGTTTGTGGGCAGGAAAATAATAATAATAATAGTAATAATAACCTTTATTTGTATAGCACCTTTCATACACAGCATGCAGCTCAAAGTGCTTTACATCATAGAAGGCAGATAAAAGACAGATAAAAAGATAAAATTAATATAAAAGAACAAGCAAAATGCATTGCATTAAAAGAATCAAATCAAGTAAAATAGAAAGATATTTTTACCCCCTAAAGGAAACACAGAATCAAGCGGCGTTACTTCTTGGTACTGAGTAGTCACTCTCACACTGGAGACACTGTCAGCCAGTATAGGATGAAGTGTGCCTTACCTCTCCAAAGATAATCACAAC
>NW_027283635.1:0-157279 GCF_046629955.1 Centroberyx affinis | reverse complement strand
ATTACTGACATTGAGTATTGCCATAAACCCAAACAGAGACAGCATGTCCTCTACTTTGTGCTGCAAATTGACAAGTGGCTATGAGATACTGGAATATGTGGCCTATTGTTATTACCAATTTCTCCAACGGTTCATAAGAGTAATTATTTACCTTTAATAGACAGTTGTAGTTTTCGCGTTGCGAGTTGGTGTCCATCTTGATTAAAGGTTTGAAGGGAATATTCAGCATTGTCAGTCAAGCTGATGTTACTTAACCTAAAAGTTCCATTACTGGGAGTAAAGGAGGATCTGTTTTTTAAGCTATTAACCAAAACCATATTATTTTTAACATAGAGAACTCTGAAACTTTCGTTCTTCATCCATTTGTATGTTTTTTCATCCTGAGTGACCAGTTGCAGGACCACAGTTCCTCCCAGAGCTCCGAAACATTGAGTTCCATCCTGTCTGCCGTCACAATAGGTTTCCACACCTAGAAATTCAGAAAAATAAGACCAAAAAAAAGTAAATTTCACAATCAATATCCATTTGAGGTGTGGGGAAATATTCATGTATTGAATATGAAACAGTGTATAGGGGTATATTGTGAGTAACAGACAGAGTTACAAACAGCCACACAAACACTGTGACTGCTCATTTAAATGGTGAAAGTCTCTGGATATCAACAAAGGCTCTGGAGCACACAGATCTCTGGTTATAATTTAATTAAATAGGTGTAAGGACTGATGTTGTTCTGTTCTGACAGCAGCGGTCCCCAGGCTGAAGCACGAGACAAAGTCCTGTGTCAATCACTGCAGTTCATCAGTTCATTTAAATATTCATGTGCTAACTGTAAATCAGAACGCATACCAGTACCAGTTTAGCTACTGTTCAAAAACTATATTGCTTGGTGGAAGAATACAGTTGTTGTTGTTGTTATTGAAGATTTATTGAACTTTCATTTTTAATACAGTAAGAATTAGAGGTGTACAGAGCCGTCATTATCTGTATCTGTATCTGTTCAACCAGCAAAATTGTCTCTGTATCTGTATTTGGATAGAAGACCGGAAGTGGGCGTGGTTTATACCAGAAGTCACGTTAAATCGAGCAAATGTTGTATTTTCTAACCTAATATTCATTGGCAATGCAATTTTTGTGCCTTCAAAGCATCAAATTGATTTAATATTGGCATAAAATTAATTATGAAACATATTTCCACATCCTCATACTGTACTTTTCATCTTCTCTTTTTTTTTTTTAACTAAATTCCATGAAACCTATGGCTGATACATACAGCATGTTACATCTTAAACGGATGAATATTGACTGAAATACAAGGTAAAACGTTGTTTTTTTTCAATATTTTGAAAATTTTAAATGGAGGAATTAACACATACAGCTAAAAACCACAGGTTCTAAGCTTCATTTTAGAGGTTTGAAAGAAATCCAGCTGCCACACCAGGCCTTTGTCTCACTAGTAGAGGTCTGCAACCCGACCCGAACCCGACGGGACCCGAGATTGTGTGTCGGGTATCGGCCGGGTTGGGCTTGGTTGTTTTGTGTTTTTTCATGCGTGGAAAAAAGCAAAATGTTTTATGCTCCTCGCTTTCTCCTGAAGCTCTGTGACCCTCTACAGAGCCTCTCTCTCTCTCTCTCTCTCTCTCTCTCTCTCTCTCTCTCTCTCTCTCTCTCTCTCTCTCTCTCTCTCTCTCCGCTCTGTCACTGATGCTGAAAGACGCACAGCCAAAATGGGCTTTTTTCATTTGTGTTTTACTACTTCATTTTCTGTTTTTGTTGTTGTTTCCATCGCATTATTTGTGCTTTCCTGAATAACGTATTCGGTTTCGGGTCCATCTCTAGTGAGAATACACTTGAGATTTTGCTGAGCATTGATTCCTCATATCCATAATTGGAACAGGGGAAGGCGTGTTGTGGTTTGGATGTAAGCCAGCTCTAACATGGACAGAAGAGGAAGCAAGAGAGGAGCAGCTGTGGGAGAAGAACCAGCAGCCTCCTGCTGTCTCGCCTTGGAAGTTCCAATGCTACATTTTTTACTCCTGGTCATGCAGAGACATTAATACGTTCTTCAAACTGATTCTCTATATTACTATATATCTATACTGCTCAACAGTATTTGATTATTCATGACTATTTTCATTGTAATACATTTTGTGATTGAGTTAATCCTCGTAGTATTGATCTTCTGTACTTAATCAAAGATAGAAACTGTGAAAGGTCAAGATGTCCAGTCCTGAAAGTCTCATTTAATACATTAATGTGCAGTGGGCTGTATATCAATACATAGTTCTGTGGAATTCATCCCTGAATTCCTACACCAAAATTGTAAAAAAAGGAGTTTGCCCATGAACCAACTGTATAGTTCATAACCTCATACCAGAGGCTTCATGTCATCCCTTTCTTTCCCTTCAGCAGAGGCACAGCGCTGCAGGGAGCAGACTGGGTCCTGGTTCATGTTCACTGCATGCGGTGTGGTAAGCTTTAAAGTTTGCAGTGACCATCTTCACATAGCGTTCACTGGATCTGCAGTGTACTAGTGTGTACTGGTGCATTGTGCACATGTGGTGTCTTCACTGGGGTTGTAGCATCTCCCTGCAGTAGCCCCACCCTCACTCTGCCACCCAGTGGAGGTTTCCTTAAATCACTGCTGTCTTTGCTGCTACAATCTGTATCAGGCTGCAGTCAACATTTTATCCATATTTATTATTTGTAATAAAAAGATTATTGTTTGGACTTTTCCCTCTGGTTTCTTTGCGCATTTTTCTCTTTGCTTACAGCAAATCAAATAAACATTTTGTGTGAACTCAATGTATGTCTCCTGCTCTGTCTGTAACCTTGGAAATTGAACACTGTGGTAAAGCCCGAGTATTTGGTTGGTTCCTTGAGCATTAGGCCTCAGGTGGTACAGGACAATCTCCTATTCCTACTGGGCCTGGTCACATTTATATTCATTCATCAGTATGGGTTACTGGTTCAACATAAAACAGCTTATTCAAACAATATACAATCATGAATATATTTATGTGGCAAATAGTGAAACAGCTCACCATGAGAGACTCCAAGTAGCACCATCAACAGTCCAATCACAGCTTCCATGTCTCTGTTCACCCTCAGCTGAGCCAGTCGCTCCTTTCAGACAAACTGCTCTATGTCAAACTGTTCACCCTAAAAAAAACCTGCTGCCGAGTAGAAGTGAGAAGAAAAGGGAAGTTAGAAGAAAAAGGAAGTTTTTATTAGTTTCACTTAAGTATTCACGAACATGACCAATTGCCTAGACTGAATGGAGGAGAGGTGTGTATTCTTCCTTCATACTGAAAGACGATTTGAGCAGGACAGGTGAGACTTCTAGGGTTCATGTGCATATATAATAAGGCAGTAAAGATAGATACTCCTAGAAGGGACTGTATTAAGCACACCGTTAAGGACTTTCCTGTATCAACCCCCCCCTCAGTTTTACACTTGGTCGCACCCATGTTGCGCCTCTGTCTCACTCAGTTCCACCCAAATATATTTGTGTGGGCATGATCTCTTTGTCCTTGCACAAGGACAGTGCCATGAATTCTTTTTTTTGTCGTACGACACCATGACTCTTCCCAATCGACTGTAATATGAAACTGTGGGCTCATAAATGGAGATTTCCTTGACTGAGGGGTTCCAATTTTGGAGTACACAGACAGAGGTACATGGTTGCCTTTGGCAAGGTTTTGCCGATCGAGGCAGACCTTTTTATCCTCGCCAACCCACTTGCTGTTCACCATCTCAGTAAGTGTTTCTTCATGAAGGAGAGGAGAGGCATAGGATGTACCGTATGTTATGGCGTTTTTAATGAAGAGACTGGCTGATAACATGTATTGTGGGGTAAACAGGCAGTCAGCACAGTTTAATTATTAAGATTATTTAAACTTAATTAAAATGGTAAAACAATGAATATTAAACAAGCATTTACACTGAAGACAGTAGGCTACTGCTGATTTAATGTAGCTGACAGACACAGATCACAACATGCTTTTATCATCTTTTGAAGTTTAATTCATTAGTTTAACATGTGCTGGCTAGAATTAATTATCATAGTCATTAAGTCAACAATTAATATAAGGCACCTAGTTGGGCTTGCCAAAATCGCGCTACAGTTTCATTAAACAAATAAACAAATAGGCTAACAGTTTGTTTTGCAGAAAGTTATCATAAGATAACAGATGATTGTTTGTGTGCCTTTAAGACTATCATAGTTAGCTACTCACACGTCGGCTAGCTAACCTTAACTTTGCTGTCCAATTCAAGACACCAGAATTGTTTTTTTTTAAACAAATAAAGCTTGATTCACATTCAGTACTCACACTCTGATTGTCGTCTATCTTGTCCATGTGTCCTAGAAATGCGGTCCTTGGTTATCCAATTCGCTAGGTGGCGCTGTCGTGAAAAACTAGGGTCCTAGAAATGCAGTCCTAGGACTGAGGTCCTGAAACTGCAGCCTCCGGTATTGCAGGAACATGCTACTCGCTGTCAGGCACACACAGGACAGCCACTGTCCATACCAGAGAGATACAGTATGTTCTTTGGTCCAGACAAACATGAGGGGATGGAATGGCATGCTTATCATGCACCTTTTGACAACAATGTTGACGTTATAGATAGCTAGATTAGATTATAGCTAGCTAGATTTTCTAAAATTGTGTTTGTTGCGTGACCAGCAATAAATCTACTCTAATCGACAGGGAGCACAGAGGGGAACAAACAAGGACAGACCACAGACCTCTACAGACTCTACAGAGGTACACGCATAACAGTAGATGTACATTACATTACATTAAATTACATGACGTCATTTAGCAGACGCTTTTGTCCAAAGCGACTTACAGTAAGTACATTTTGTCAACAGTAGTGAAACCAACTGTCACAGTCTTCATCAGCTAAGCCTTTTAATAGGAATAAGTAGCATTTGTTGAACTTATTATTATTTTTTTTAAGTTTAAAGAAGGGTAAGAAGATAGGTTAGTTGAAGAGGGGTCCAGGTGTAGCCTGAAGAGATGTGTCTTTAGTCTCCACCGAAAGATGGGCAGTGATTCAGCCGTTCTGACAGAAGGGGGCGGAGCTTGTTCCACCATTGTGGTGCCAGAGATGAGAAGAGTCGACCGGGATGAGCGACTTCTGAGCCCAAATAGCGATGGAGGGGCGAGGCGACCTGCAAGGGTGGAGGAGCGGAGGGATGAGGTGGAGTCTGAACCTGACCAGAGATTGCAGATAGGGAGGGGCAGTCTGATGTACTGTCCTGTAGGAGAGGACCAGTGTCTTGAATTTGATGCGTGCGGAGATGGAAAGCCAGTGAAGCGACCAGAAGAGGGGAGTGACGTGAGAGAATTTTGGTTGGTTGAACACCAGACGGCTGCAGCGTTCTGAATGCGCTGTAAAGGTCTGATGGCAGAGGGTCGCCCCGCCAGAAGAACGTTGCAGGAGTCCAGGCAGGAGATGATAAGAGCCTGGACCAGGAGCTGAGACGCTTCCCTCGTAAGGAACGGGTGAATTTTGCGGATGTTATAGAGGGAGAACCTACAGGAACGGGTTGTCGCTGCAATGCAGGCAGAGCAGGACAGCTGGTGGTCCAGGATCACCCCGAGGTTCTTGGCAGTCTGAGATGGTAACACAGTAGTTTTGTCAATGGAGATGGAGATGGATGTACATTTCTGACTGGAGCTTGTGCAGATTCTTGCCCAAGTAGTCTTAAGTATTTTCCCCCTAAAATTCACCAGTAATGATCATTTCACAGCTGTTCATTCAAAAACATCTCCCGGGAGGACCAAGCCCCTGACCCCCCTATAGGGTTGGTGTTGTCAGGGTCGATGCATCTCAACCCCACCCAAGGTTCAAACCAAAGTTATGCCCTTGTACTCACCACATGGTAAAGGAAGTACATTAGGCTAGCTGACTGATTATTTCAGTTCCTCATTTTTCATACTGACCAGGCCTGGTGTTTGGTTCAAACCTGTTACCAACAAACTGTGGTTCAAGATCAAACAGTTATTTAAAATTCAACAACTTGTGAGAAGGCACTTGCAGAAATAAACACTAACATTTTATGTACAATATCCAGTGTATGGATTTAAGAAAAGCCAATGTTTAATATAATATCCATTTAATATAAAACCTACTTCAGTTTCAGTTGCACTCTGGCAAGTGTTTCTGAAGCTTCATTTAATAAGATCAGGATACGTCAGTCACTAGTGATTGGTTCAGATACGTCAGTCACTAGTGATTGGTTTGGGGAAAATCGACCCCCCCACACACAAAAATGCTAACGAGGAGGAAATCTCATCTGAATAATGGAGTGGAACCAGATGGACATTCAGTCTGAAGATCAGACTAAATAAGTACCATGTACTTAAACAAAAGTAAAACATGGAAAATCAACAGTAGGCCTACATGAATTTCAAAATGGGATCTCATTTTTTAACCTCACATTTGAACATGATGAAAATACACACATCAGAGGGTTTTGTGATTAAAACACCTTGTACAAAACCAAAGTGTAAAATTAGATTTTATTCACAGTGATATGCCAGATCTTAAGCTATTGTGATGTGAACCCTCTTGCAGTGCTGTTGGCCTTGTTGTACAGGACAGGTTTAAATCTTGAAACAACATAAGAATCCCAGACACAAACCCAAGAGGATGAAGACTTCCAGTCATTACAGTGATTACAGCATTCAACTCTATAGATATTTTCCTTCCATATTGGAACAATAAAGAAGGCTACAGCATTTTTATATACACAATGCCAATGCCTTACCCATTGCATTTTCAGACTCAACATATAAAAGAATGTCATCTGCATAAAGTGATATTTTGTGTGAAAGGGGAATTAAGGAGCTGATCAGAATCTGATAATGTTAATGGTATGAATTTTAAAAAAACAATCCGTTCTGAATTTTGTTGAAAATTACAACCGATAATAGCAAAAACATAAATTTTTCCTATTATTAGCATCATATTTGCATTAGGGCATGTTGGGTCTGCCACTATTGCAACATTCCCCTGCTGCGGCTTCATAAGCACTTCATATAAACTTCATATACACTCCTCTGCTCCACACAGGAAATTAACTCAAAAAACAAACCACAACCAGCTTGTAGCTAGACTTTCATTTTATTGATTTTCTGGATGAAACTGAGAACAGTATGAAGGTGGATTTAGTTGGCAGCGATGGTCTGGTCCATCCAGGCGCGCAGCTCGGTGACGCGGGCGTACACGCCGGGCATTGTGGGAGTGCAGGTTCCGCTGCCCCAGGACACGATACCAACCAGGGTCCAGGCTCCGGCCTTCTGGCAGACCAGGGGGCCGCCAGAGTCTCCCTGAAACACAGCAGGAGGAAAACCAGTCACACCAAAACATCAAGCAGTGACGCTGATAAAGCTGCAGGAGAACTGAGCTGCTGCACCTCTGGCTCTAATGCATGTGATGCTGCTGTGAGGAAAGATATGCAGCAGGTCTGAAACTGTTTATTGTGTGATGGAAAACTTGTATTTTTTCACGTGTGTTGGGGTGAGATGCTTCACTGTTTAAGCCCGTCAGGGTTTCTTTGTTTCACCTGCAGTTTGTTTTTCTTTTCCTCTTTTTCAACTGTTTGATTTGTGGAAATAACTAAACTGAACTAAACTTAAAACAAATAAAAAGCTCAGTAAACGAATCATGACTCATGGCACTGGATGTATGTATGGCAATGTCGCACTTTGCATTGTCTCTCCACTGTGTGTACGCTGCTCTTTTTCTATCTGTACTGAAGTATATTCCCCTGGTCTGACTGTGAAAGGGACTTGACTTGACATCAAAATGGCTGCCGTTTGCCACTGTCACCCACCATGCAGGAGGAGGCTCCGGAGGCTCCGGCGCAGATCATCAGGTCGCTGATCTTGTTGCCCCAGAAGCGACGGCACTGCTCATTGGTCAGCAGGGGGAGGGCAGCCTGCTGCAGCAGGGCGGGGGTGTCAGGAGCTGCAACATACAAGATTTAAATCAGACAGCTTAACCAAGCTAATCATTATCCTGTGTGAATGTGTTTGATGAAACACAGAGGTTGGGAGGGAATTCATGAATTACATGAAGTCTCTACATAATACCAGTCCCATGAGAACAGGACTTAAAATCCTGATCCTGTTTAGGACTTTAGAAAAACCCAGATGACCCCCAGAGTTTTCAGTCCAGTGGTGTCCGACCTGATCCATGGAGGGACGAGAGTCTGCAGGTTTTCCTTCCAACCTTCCAAGTTCCTCCTCTCCGCTTGAAGGTGCTAATCAGTGAAATCAGCTGCTGTAGTTTGGTTGGAAGGAAAACCTGCAGACTCTCAGCCTCCATGGTTTAACTCCACTGTTTCAGAGTGTGTGTCGTTGTGGCGGTCCGGCTCACAGTTTGAACGTGTGTTTAGATGCAGCTAGTTTTCAGAGTGTGCGTTAGCCTCCCTCACCGTTGTGGCGGGTCAGGCCCCAGCCGGAGGTCACACACTTCATGCCGCCGGGGAAGTTGTCTCCGGTCTCGGCCACACACACCGGGGAAACACGCATGCCCATCTTGGCGGGGCTGGCCAGCTTGATCAGCAGGATGTCGTTGTTGATGGTGTAGCCGTTGTAGCGGGGGTGCTTGAACACCTTCAGGGGGAAGCAGGAGGGTCAGCTGGTGGAACTAATATAAATATATTCTATATTCTATCCAGGACAGACAGAGCTTACCTTGCCAACCTTCATGACCTGGATGTCCTCAGCGGTGGAGGAGCGGTCGTGTTCACCCAGGATCACACGGTGGGACGTCCTGCACCAGACAGCAGACAGCAGTTCAGTTCAATCTGATTCACTTCAATTCAGAGATATTCTACTCTACTACATCCTATTCTATTCAGTTAAATTGCGTTTAGTTTTGATTAATTTCATATCAGCTCATTCAGTTCAGCTCAAAACAGTTTGGTTCACTATTATCCCTGTTTGTCAAACCAACAGATAAAAATAATTGGAAGCAAAAGGTGAGGTCATAATATTTTCTTTTATTCATCTTTTATTTGAAATGTGGATGATTTGACATTAAACTGTATGTTTACAATGAAATTCAGATTTGGGCATTTGCAATCGATTTTTGCTATTAAGTGTAATTTTAGGTTGCTGCCCTGACCCAGAGCAACAGGCTTCTTCTGCTGTTTGACAGCGTTTCGTTGCCTCAGCCTACCTGACGTTGCAGTGAGCAGCCGTCACAACCCAGTTCTCATTGACCAGAGAGCCGCCGCAGAAGTGGAAACCAGTGTAATCCTGGGATCAAAACACAGAATGGTAAATGAGACAGAAAGAAATCCAGATAGAACCACTAGCAGTGAAGGTTTACTTTGGTCTGCAGCAGCGCTCACTCTTTTACGGAGGCCCTCTGGGGTCACATGTCGATGTGTAAATCCGTGCGAACGGATTTGTAAACTGTGCGAACGGATTTGTATTGTGAATCCGAGTGCACGGTTTTGAAATCCGTTCGCACAGTTTACAAATCCGTTCGCACGGATTTACACATCAAGTTTTTTTTTCTACCATGTGACCCCAGGGGCTCCGTACTCTTTAAACCTCCTGGACTGATTCAAGCTCAATGAGGTTTGGACATGTTTGGTTCAATTTGCAATTTCTCCTCAGGAATCAATTAAGTTCATCTGATTTAATTCAGGCCTTACATTCCTTCTACTCCATAAAGTAATGAATTACAGCAAGCAATTATTTTTTCTAAATGCATATTAAGTGTTTTTGGAATAAAAGTACAACTGCATATTTTTCATGCAACAGTTGTTTGGCTGCATGTCAACTGCTGTGTGTGTGTTCTCTTTATAGTTATGGATGAAGTGTGTGTGTGTGTGTGTGTGTGTGTCCTGCAGGGAAACCAGGACCAGGACCTGACCTGCAGCAGGGTGCTGTTAACATCTACTGAGTTCAGCCTCTTTCAAAGTTTCACGTTTCACATCCAATCACATTAGGCTAGTGCACAGTCGATTTTGTTGATTTCTAATCAAATGAACTGCTGCCACCTTGTGGCAAAAGTATGTAATCCGATTATTTTAAATCAGTATTTGATGTGAACTGATGTGTGTGTTTAATCAGCAGGATGGTGTGCAGCAGCAGGAAGTGTGTGTGTGCTGTGGTGTGTTTACCTGCAGGGAGACCTGCCAGGGCCAGGAGTGAGGCACCGCCTCCTCACCGTTCACGATGCGGGAGTAACCAGTGATGACTGGAGGGATGGCTGGGGAGCCGCAGCCTGACACACACACACACACACACACACACACACACACACACACACACACACACACAAACACTGCTTATTACACAGCTAGCAGCAGTCAGTCCTGCTGGACTGATACATGCAGAAAACTTAATTACAATCTGAAGGCAGACAGTTAGACTGGCTGACAGACAACAAAACAGCAGCAGTCAGAATTTAAAGGATCATACGGCAACTTAAATAACTTACTATATAATATATAATATATGGATACATCTACAACTTCATCATTGATTCTTTATTTTTCAATTCACTTGTAAGTTTGCTTCGTGGACATTTTGCATCTAACTCCAAACATATTTACATTTTCACACAAATTAAATGTTTCATAATATCATCATTGTACTTAATCTGTTCTCTGTCATGTCTAAACCTGTGAATATTTCTGTGAAATGTCAATATGAAATTACTCAGTGTATTGCTTCATCATATTTTTTTGGATTACATTTACATTTATATCTTTACTGACAATTCCTCCCTGTAGGATTAATAAAGTTTCCATTTATCATCCCAGAAGGACTGACTGATCTGTCCAGTGCCACTCTGCTTGACAATTTAACTTTTTTAAAGTTTACACCACACACAAATAACTGTAACATCCTGATCTGAATGTAAAACCCTTCCTGATGTGTGAGCAGGCTCACCGTAGGCGGCACCAGCGAAGGCGAGGCAGGACAGGATCCAGAGGAAGGCCATGTTTTCAGCTTGGTTCTCTGCAGCCTCCGCTCCCCTTTTATACCCGAGACGTTCACCAATTATTAACCTGCGTCAGTGTAATCCCGGCCGGGAACATGCGTGTTGTCGTTCCTCTCTGCCTGGACTCAGCTGCTGATAATCCACATTTTCCCAGACGTGTTCAGAGCGAGGAGGAGGCTCGGGGTTTAGTTCTTTATCTCTGTTTCTACAGACTCAGCCAAACTGGAGAGACTTCAACACAATTTATATTTCATTTCCCCTTCTTGTTATTTCATGTTGTTGTCTTGTTGAGGTTCTGGTTTCTGTCGTTGTTCAGTCTGTGTTGGTCATCTTGATTATTTTTTCTTACTTTCTCTTTAGTTTGAGACATTTCTATATCTCACCCACACAGTTTGTACTTCTTCTCTCCTTCTTTCACTAAACCCAAACCTCACTGGACAGAGCAGGACATTTACTGACACTGCAGTTAACAGTGCTCCATTCCCCCAATGACAATGTATGCAGTACTGTAATGCACTTATGTTATGTTAAGTTGCATCACATTAAAATGTATCCAGATGCTGTGTACAGAGTAAAGCCAATATTGTGTAAATGAAGTGTGTTTTATAGGCCATGACAAATCAGTCAGGAAGACTGTAAATGTTACATTGAAATTAACGACAGTATTTTTTTTACAGTAACCCATCCAAAAGCAATTTTCAAAATCACATTACAGTAAGAACATGATTTTTAATATTTATAAGGAGAACCAGAGAGACCCAGGTTCAACCCCCCCAACCTGCTAAAGTGACCTTGAACAAAACACTGAATCGCTGCCAGCTCCAGACCCTGACCTCCCTGTGTGTGGGAGGGGAGTACATTATCCTGAATTTCTCCAAGGGGATGAATAAAGTGCTATCTTATTAAATATTGTCTAACATGCATTAGATTAATTTAAATTTACTTTGTATCCAGAGACCCAAGTTGTTCCGGTGTTTTTTTTGTGCGGAATTCTTCTCACACACTATCTCTTTTTGTTTTTCCCATGGAGCAGCCAAGGGCATCACAAGGCGCAGTCAGTCAGTCAGTCACTTAGTGAGATAATGCACTTTGTCAGTTGGCCTCTAGAGGGCGTCTTAGACTGTGAGATGCAGTTTCCCATACAGAGGCACAAAATCAACTTGGTCAGTGTATAGAAATTGATCTAAATCGATCTCTGATGCTCGCATCATGTCATGTTTGTCATTTGGAGATGTACAGACCAGCAGCGTTGTACTAATCCAGTCTCCACAGAGTGTGAAAACAAAAGTGAAACTTAACATTCCACTATTTGCTCCAAACTCGCCTAACGGATTTGTAAACAGTAACATGTCTTCTGCTGCCCTGCAAACTTAACAGTAAGTAACGTTATTACCTTGTGGTATTTAAGCAATGTAATTGAACTGTGTCGCAGTGCTACAGTGCAAAGAATTTAACACATGTGCCGCTGGTCTGTACAGGATCTGTGCTTGTTTTATCTTATTCTGTATGTATGTAATGTGTTATATACGTTGTGTAAAGCCCTTTCAATTGTCTTTGTGTACAAAATGTGCTATATAAATAAACTCCTTGTCTTGCCTTGCCTATTGCATTTTCAGGCTCAACATATCAAAGAATGTCATCTGCATAAAGTGATATTTTATGTTGTTGGTTACAAATTTTTTGACCTTTTTATGTTTGAATTTCTTCTCATACGCATAGCTAATGGTTCTGTAGCCATTGCAAAGAGCAGTGGGGAGAGTGGGCATCCTTGTTTTTTTCCTCTGTTCAAAGATAGTTGACCCGAGCAAATGCCATTGGTTGAAACCATAGTCTTGGGATAACTATAAAGCGTTTTAATCAATTTTTTAAAAACTGGTCCTGACTTAAATTTTGATAAAACCGAGAACAGAAAAGTCAATACAATTCTGTCTAACGCCTTCTCTGCATCCAATGATAGCAGCAGAGAGGCTGTTTGACTATTATTCAAGCAGTTTATGAAATTCTTATAGCACTCTAAATGTAATGATGATGAAAAAAGTTGTTTTGGACCTTGAGCTGTTGTTTTTCATTTTCATCCGAACACAGCAGATTCCGACCACAGACACTATGAGAAATACCATTGCTGACAGTAAACGAGCTATGGCCGGGATGTGCTCTGTTCAAATGACAAGAGATCAGGTGTTAAGTTAATGAAATGTGGTCTCAAGGAGATGTAAGGACAAATACAAAATGAAAATTACATTAATGAAACCACTGCAGCAAAATGAACCATCTTACTAATGTACCATGGGTCTGTGCTGGGGAGAGCCACGGTTTGATTGGAGGGTCTGATTTGAGTGGAGGGTCTAAAGGACAGTATGATGCCAGTCTGCTTACCCATGGTGGATGCCTCAGTTTCTTGGATTGTGGTTGTGGCTGTTATTGTTGGCTTAATACACAGGCTATTTGTGGCTGCAAGCACCCAATGCAATACGTACGTACGTCCCATTGGATAAGGTGCATTCAATGAATATGAGCCAAGAGGTTGGAAAATGTATGTAATCCTTCAATCAAGGTGAAAACATGAAAATCACCAAAATTGGAGAAACACGTTTTTCAAATGACAACACTGATGTATAACTACATTCATGTACAATATTTATATTTTCAGTTGTGCATTTGTTTGCAATGGTAAAATATACACAGAATAAGAATTTATGTCAACTAGTTTAATATTACAGAATTAGTTTTTACTAATGTATAATTAAAATTATATTACAGACACTGTATTATAAATGATATTAATCACACGTATTATTCAGTTAACTTACTGACATTGAGTATTCCCATAAACCCAAACAGAGACAGCATGTCCTCTACTTTGTGCTGCAAATTGACAAGTGGCTATGAGATACTGGAATATGTGGCGTATCATTATTACCAATTTCTCCAACGGTTCATAAGAGTAATTATTTACCTTGAATGGACAGTTGTAGTTTTCGCGTTGCGATTTGGTATCCATCTTGATTAAAGGTTTGAAGGGAATATTCAGCATTGTCAGTCCAGCTGATGTTACTTAACCTAAAAGTTCCATTACTGGGAGTAAAGGAGGATCTGTTTTTTAAGTTATTAACCAGAACCATATTATTTTTCACATAGAGAACTCTGAAACTTTCGTTCTTCATCCATCTGTATGTAGACGTTTCTTCATCCTGAGTGATCAGTTGGAGAACCACAGTTCCTCCCAGAGCTCCGAAACATTGAGCTCCATCCTGTCTGCCGTCACAGTAGGTTTCCACACCTAGAAATTCAGAAAAATAAGACAATAAAAAAGTAAATATCACAATCAATATCCATATCCAAGATTTGAGGTGTGGGAAAATATTCATGTATTGAATATGAAACAGTGTATAGGGGTATATTGTGAGTAACAGGTTTGCTGTAGCTGACTCTGTCAGACCACAGTATGCAGACAGGAGGTTCTTCTTGGGAAACACAGCCACACAAACACCTGAGACTGTTCATTTAAATGGTGAAAGTCTCTGGATATCAACAAAGGCTCTGGAGCACACAGATCTCTGGTTATAATTTAATTAAATAGGTGCAAGGACTGATGTTTCGACGTGACTACGTTTTCCTAAGAAGAGGCAGTCGCCTTCTTTGGGTTGATATCCAGCATAGGCGTCACGAATAGCGGGTACAGGGGGGACACGTCCCCTCCAGTATTCAATAACTGTCATTTTGTCCCCCCCAATAATTTTTCTGGACCACAAAATTATTGGGGGACACCAGGTCTGTCGGCTGCCGCTGGTTTGCGGCAGATTGCTGCTTCTAAATCTGAATGACCAGAGCTCGACTTATTGGTTGAGTTTACAACTATAAAGATAACTAGAACTATAAAAAGATTTAAATCGTTGTAAGTAAATAGAACGTCTGTGTTCACACTACAACTATAACTATAGGCCTGTTAACATCCAATATGATAACTAACAAATTTTGGTTCCATCAGAGTGATTTTTTTTGGATGCAGAGACAACAATAAAACATTTTCAACCAGTCAAAATAAAGTAAAAATGAATGGTGGGAGAACTGAGCAGCTCTCTGCAGTGACAGCGCTGCTTGCTGAGGAACTGACTACAGAAGTCCAGAGGAACCAAAGACCATTGCCTCTATAAAAAGGGTGAAAAGAAACATGAAAGTCGGGATCGGAAGAGCTCTTGGGATTATCTGTAAATCGTGTTTACACTCTTGGAAGCTGGTAATTCGCTAACTGGTGTATTTGCTATTACCCAATAAACATAAAATGCTCCTGTAACGTTCCCCAAAAGTTCCCGTTTGGTAGTATTTTGGTAGCTGTGCCTGTAGTAAATTTGTGCCTGTAGTAAATTTGACATTTTATTGCATTACATTTATCTGAACACATCTGTACTTTTTTTGCACATGAAGCATGGCGTAAGTTGAAGATGTAGGCTACTTTCAGTGCATTGATATACAATAATAGAATGAGTACTTACATGTTGAATTAAACATAAGTCAAATAGGAGAAAATCTGTGACACTATTTTTCTACTGTTTTGACCTAAATATTCTTGTTTGGTTTGGCAACTTCCAACCATTTACAATTCCATTCTCTCCCTTGCAAAACATTTCAGTCTATAATCAAGAGGTATTTAACTGTAAAAGTAAAAAGTCTGTAAAAGTCTGTGGCATACGGTACAGGAGAGGATTAGGGCCACATGTGAAAAATGTATTTGAGTTCTGAGTTTAAAGTCAGAATTCTGAGTTTAAAGTCCCCCCCCAGTGCTTTTATAAAGCAGAAAACAACTGATGATAGACATGCTAGGTCTGTGGTAAGAGGGGATTGTATAATACCTATGAGGACTGACTGCCTTCAGACAGTCAGCTTTTTCAGTGAGAGCAGCTCACACATGGAACAGTCTGCCAACACTTATCAGAATCTGTGACACATATCGTTCATTTAAAATCATGGTTAAAAGACAATCAAGTGTGTGACCATACTCTGTAACTTATTCAAATAACCTGAAGCATGCTTTGTTTTTTGTATTGTTGTCCTTGTTTTAAAGTATTTCATGTGTTCTTATGAAGTGTGCTCTGCTATATGTACAGTATTGCTGTTCCTGATCTAATGTATTTTATGTGTCTTTTGTAGCTGTCATTACACCTGCCCAGGGCCTGCAGTTGAAAATTAGCCAAGATGGCTAAACTGGCACACTTACAGAAATGTCTATTAATGTTGCTCTTGAATGATGATTCCGGGCAGAATTTTAACCATACTCAAAGACAGCTGTGGCTATCAGCATGCACTGTTGCTAAAAAGATGTTGGCGGTTAGGTGGCAACCACCGCACACTCTTTCTATTCATCAGCTGAATCACTCTTTAATAGAGATTTTATCTATGGAGCTCTCTGTTGCTAGGATGAATGGGGCAGGCCAGGTTATGCTCGAGGCTAGGAAGGAGGCACTCAACGCAGCTAGAACCATGATATACATTTTTATTTTTATTTTGTTTCCTTATTTATTTTGCAATGTACTATTAGGAAATATCCTGCATGTATAGTGGAATTTAGAGAAAGATCCATGGGGATGGGGTAGGTCAGGGTTAAGGAGCGACCAAAGGTGCAGGTGTGTGAAAAGGCTTCTCCCCTACCTTTTCACCTGACCCTATTTCCCCAAAATTACTGCATTCTAATCTATTATGTCACCTTACCTGTGCAGAGTCTTGAAGGGGAGGACCAGGATCATGGGCCAGTGGTTCATGACTTTGTGTCATGGTGCGATGAGTCTTTTCTCCATTTAAATGTGTCCAAGACTAAGGAGATGATTGTTGATTTTATCTCTTATCATAGGTGATGATATTGAGCTGGTGGACAATTATAAATACCTGGGTATTGTTCTTGACAACAAACTGCTTTGAAGCCCATGCGGATGCCATCTCAAATAAAGTGCAACAGTGTCTTTTCTTTCTGAGAAAAATGAACTCTTTCAATGTTTGCACTGAAATGATGACTCTCTTTTATAGACGTTTTATTGAATCCGTTTTAACCTTCTGTATTGTAGCCTGGTATGGAAATCCTAACCTGTCCAACAAGAACAGACTTGGTAGCCTTGTTAAAGTGGCAAGTAAAATCTTTAGAGTGAGTCAGGCCCAGCTGATGGAGATTTATAATAAGCAGGTCCTCAGGATGGCCAATTCCATTCTGGTTTGTCCTGACCATCCCCTGCAGAAGGAGTTTGAGCTCCTACCCTCAGTGACTGAGGGACACAACATTTTCTACACTGAAAACCTCCAAAAACTCAGAAGAACAGCCTTGTTTTTAGTTTGACCACCATGTTTTTTTTGGGGGGGGGGTTCATCCTGTGGGTTTTGAAAGGGTTTCATAAAACCCAAGAAGTTGGAAAATTTATATAACCCTTCAATCAAGGTGAAAACATGAAAATCACCAAAATTGGAGATAGAAGTTTTTAGACAGCATGTAAATTGACAAGTGGCTACGAGATACTGGAATATGTGGCCTATCATTATTACCAATTTCTCCAATGGTTCATAAGAGTAATTATTTACCTTGAATGGACAGTTGTAGTTTTCGCGTTGCGATTTGGTATCCATCTTGATTAAAGGTTTGAAGGGAATATTCAGCATTGTCAGTCCAGTTGATGTTATTTATCCTAAAAGCTCCATTACTGGGAGTAAAGGAGGATCTGTTTTTTAACTCATTAACCAAAACTGTATTATTTTTCACATAGAGAACTCTGAAATTGTTGTTCTTTAACCATCCGTATGCATATGTCTCTTCATCCTGAGTGATCAGTTGGAGAACCACAGTTCCTCCCAGAGCTCCGAAACATTGAGCTCCATCCTGTCTGCCGTCACAGTAGGTTTCCACACCTAGAAATTCAGAAAAATAAGACAAAAAAAAAGTTTTGAAAGGGTTTCATAAAACCCAAGAGGTTGGAAAATATATGTAATCCTTCAATCAAGGTGAAAACATGGAAATCACCAAAATTGGAAAAATATGTTTTTCAAATGACAACACTGATGTATAACTATATTCATGTACAATATTTATATTTTCAGTTGTGCATTTGTTTGCAATGGTAAAATATACACAGAATAAGAATTTATGTCAACTAGTTTAATATTACAGAATTAGTTTTTACTAATGTATAATTAAAATTATATTACAGACACTATTATAAATGATATTAATCACACATCATATTATTGACAAATTAATTCCCATAAACCCAAACAGAGACAGCATGTCCTCTACTTTGTGCTGCAAATTGACAAGTGGCTATGAGATACTGGAATATGTGGCCTATCATTATTACCAATTTCTCCAACGGTTCATAAATAAGAGTACTGATTTACCTTGAATGGACAGTTGTAGTTTTTGCGTTGCGATTTCCCTTCCATATACATCAAAAATGCGAAGGGAATATTCAGCATTGTCAGTCCAGCTGATGTTACTTATCCTAAAAGTTCCATTACTGGGAGTAAAGGAGGATCTGTTTTTTAACTCATTAACCAAAACCTTATTATTTTTAACATAGAGAACTCTGAAATTGTTGTTCTTTAACCATCCGTATGCATATGTTTCTTCATCCTGAGTGATCAGTTGGAGAACCACAGTTCCTCCCAGAGCTACGAAACATTGAGCTCCATCCTGTCTGCCGTCACAATAGGTTTCCACACCTAGAAATTCAGAAAAATAAGACAAAAAATAAATAAATTTCACAATCAATATCTATATCCAAGATTTGAGGTGTGGGAAAATATTCATGTATTGAATATGAAACAGTGTATAGGGGTATATTGTGAGTAACAGGTTTGCTGTAGCTGACTCTGTCAGACCACAGTATGCAGACAGGAGGTTCTTCTTGGGAAACACAGCCACACAAACACTGTGACTGTTCATTTAAATGGTGAAAGTCTCTGGATATCAACAAAGGCTCTGGAGCACACAGATCTCTGGTTATAATTTAATTAAATAGGTGTAAGGACTGATGTTGTTCTGTTCTGACAGCAGCGGTCCCCAGGCTGAAGCACGAGACAAAGTCCTGTGTCAATCACTGCAGTTCATCAGTTCATTTAAATATTCATGTGCTAACTGTAAATCAGAACGCATACCAGTACCAGTTTAGCTACTGTTCAAAAACTATATTGCTTGGTGGAAGAATACAGTTGTTGTTGTTGTTATTGAAGATTTATTGAACTTTCATTTTTAATACAGTAAGAATTAGAGGTGTACAGAGCCGTCATTATCTGTATCTGTATCTGTTCAACCAGCAAAATTGTCTCTGTATCTGTATTTGGATAGAAGACCGGAAGTGGGCGTGGTTTATACCAGAAGTCACGTTAAATCGGGCAAATGTTGTATTTTCTAACCTAATATTCATTGGCAATGCAATTTTTGTGCCTTCAAAGCATCAAATTGATTTAATATTGGCATATAATTAATTATGAAATATATTTCCACATCCTCATACTGTACTTTTCATCTTCTCTTTTTTTTTTAACTAAATTCCATGAAACCTATGGCTGATACATACAGCATGTTACATCTTAAACGGATGAATATTGACTGAAATACAAGGTAAAACGTTGTTTTTTTTCAATATTTTGAAAATTTTAAATGGAGGAATTAACACATACAGCTAAAAACCACAGGTTCTAAGCTTCATTTTAGAGGTTTGAAAGAAATCCAGCTGCCACACCAGGCCTTTGTCTCACTAGTAGAGGTCTGCAACCCGACCCGAACCCGACGGGACCCGAGATTGTGTGTCGGGTATCGGCCGGGTTGGGCTTGGTTGTTTTGTGTTTTTTCATGCGTGGAAAAAAGCAAAATGTTTTATGCTCCTCGCTTTCTCCTGAAGCTCTGTGACCCTCTGCAGAGCCTCTCTCTCTCTCTCTCTCTCTCTCTCTCTCTCTCTCTCTCTCCGCTCTGTCACTGATGCTGAAAGACGCACAGCCAAAATGGGCTTTTTTCATTTGTGTTTTACTACTTCATTTTCTGTTTTTGTTGTTGTTTCCATCGCATTATTTGTGCTTTCCCGAATAACGTATTCGGTTCCGGGTCCATCTCTAGTGAGAATACACTTGAGATTTTGCTGAGCATTGATTCCTCATATCCATAATTGGAACAGGGGAAGGCGTGTTGTGGTTTGGATGTAAGCCAGCTCTAACATGGACAGAAGAGGAAGCAAGAGAGGAACAGCTGTGGGAGAAGAACCAGCAGCCTCCTGCTGTCTCGCCTTGGAAGTTCCAATGCTACATTTTTTACTCCTGGTCATGCAGAGACATTAATACGTTCTTCAAAGTGATTCTCTATATTACTATATATCTATACTGCTCAACAGTATTTGATTATTCATGACTATTTTCATTGTAATACATTTTGTGATTGAGTTAATCCTCGTAGTATTGATCTTCTGTACTTAATCAAAGATAGAAACTGTGAAAGGTCAAGATGTCCAGTCCTGAAAGTCTCATTTAATACATTAATGTGCAGTGGGCTGTATATCAATACATAGTTCTGTGGAATTCATCCCTGAATTCCTACACCAAAATTGTAAAAAAAGGAGTTTGCCCATGACCCAACTGTATAGTTCATAACCTCATACCAGAGGCTTCATGTCATCCCTTTCTTTCCCTTCAGCAGAGGCACAGCGCTGCAGGGAGCAGACTGGGTCCTGGTTCATGTTCACTGCATGCGGTGTGGTAAGCTTTAAAGTTTGCAGTGACCATCTTCACATAGTGTTCACTGGATCTGCAGTGTACTAGTGTGTACTGGTGCATTGTGCACATGTGGTGTCTTCACTTGGGTTGTAGCATCTCCCTGCAGTAGCCCCACCCTCACTCTGCCACCCAGTGGAGGTTTCCTTAAATCACTGCTGTCTTTGCTGCTACAATCTGTATCAGGCTGCAGTCAACATTTTATCCATATTTATTATTTGTAATAAAAAGATTATTGTTTGGACTTTTCCCTCTGGTTTCTTTGCGCATTTTTCTCTTTGCTTACAGCAAATCAAATAAACATTTTGTGTGAACTCAATGTATGTCTCCTGCTCTGTCTGTAACCTTGGAAATTGAACACTGTGGTAAGGCCCGAGTATTTGGTTGGTTCCTTGAGCATTAGGCCTCAGGTGGTACAGGACAATCTCCTATTCCTACTGGGCCTGGTCACATTTATATTCATTCATCAGTATGGATTACTGGTTCAACATAAAACAGCTTATTCAAACAATATACAATCATGAATATATTTATGTGGCAAATAGTGAAACAGCTCACCATGAGAGACTCCAAGTAGCACCATCAACAGTCCAATCACAGCTTCCATGTCTCTGTTCACCCTCAGCTGAGCCAGTCGCTCCTTTCAGACAAACTGCTCTATGTCAAACTGTTCACCCTAAAAAAAACCTGCTGCCGAGTAGAAGTGAGAAGAAAAGGGAAGTTAGAAGAAAAAGGAAGTTTTTATTAGTTTCACTTAAGTATTCACGAACATGACCAATTGCCTAGACTGAATGGAGGAGAGGTGTGTATTCTTCCTTCATACTGAAAGACGATTTGAGCAGGACAGGTGAGACTTCTAGGGTTCATGTGCATATATAATAAGGCAGTAAAGATAGATACTCCTAGAAGGGACTGTATTAAGCACACCGTTAAGGACTTTCCTGTATCAACCCCCCCCTCAGTTTTACACTTGGTCGCACCCATGTTGCGCCTCTGTCTCACTCAGTTCCACCCAAATATATTTGTGTGGGCATGATCTCTTTGTCCTTGCACAAGGACAGTGCCATGAATTCTTTTTTTTGTCGTACGACACCATGACTCTTCCCAATCGACTGTAATATGAAACTGTGGGCTCATAAATGGAGATTTCCTTGACTGAGGGGTTCCAATTTTGGAGTACACAGACAGAGGTACATGGTTGCCTTTGGCAAGGTTTTGCCGATCGAGGCAGACCTTTTTATCCTCGCCAACCCACTTGCTGTTCACCATCTCAGTAAGTGTTTCTTCATGAAGGAGAGGAGAGGCATAGGATGTACCGTATGTTATGGCGTTTTGAATGAAGAGACTGGCTGATAACATGTATTGTGGGGTAAACAGGCAGTCAGCACAGTTTAATTATTAAGATTATTTAAACTTAATTAAAATGGTAAAACAATGAATATTAAACAAGCATTTACACTGAAGACAGTAGGCTACTGCTGATTTAATGTAGCTGACAGACACAGATCACAACATGCTTTTATCATCTTCTGAAGTTTAATTCATTAGTTTAACATGTGCTGGCTAGAATTAATTATCATAGTCATTAAGTCAACAATTAATATAAGGCACCTAGTTGGGCTTGCCAAAATCGCGCTACAGTTTCATGAAACAAATAAACAAATCGGCTAACAGTTTGTTTTGCAGAAAGTTATCATAAGATAACAGATGATTGTTTGTGTGCCTTTAAGACTATCATAGTTAGCTACTCACACGTCGGCTAGCTAACCTTAACTTTGCTGTCCAATTCAAGACACCAGAATTGTTTTTTTTTAAACAAATAAAGCTTGATTCACATTCAGTACTCACACTCTGATTGTCGTCTATCTTGTCCATGTGTCCTAGAAATGCGGTCCTTGGTTATCCAATTCGCTAGGTGGCGCTGTCGTGAAAAACTAGGGTCCTAGAAATGCAGTCCTAGGACTGAGGTCCTGAAACTGCAGCCTCCGGTATTGTAGGAACATGCTACTCGCTGTCAGGCACACACAGGACAGCCACTGTCCATACCAGAGAGATACAGTATGTTCTTTGGTCCAGACAAACATGAGGGGATGGAATGGCATGCTTATCATGCACCTTTTGACAACAATGTTGACGTTATAGATAGCTAGATTAGATTATAGCTAGCTAGATTTTCTAAAATTGTGTTTGTTGCGTGACCAGCAATAAATCTACTAGCTTTAGTTAGCTTTCCATATACACTGCCTTTACTAGCTAGCTAGCTAACAGGCATGTCAGTGACAGTGTTTCCCCCTGCCATGGCATTCTGCAATCGTGGTGCTTAGGATCAAACAGTCACAGTCACACCAAGGAATTAAAAATGTCATGATGTGGAGAGAAAGCTAATGTAAAACAATCAACCCATCGGAATGTTGTCCTGCTAATATCCATCGTGCGCGTTCCGGTTAGTGGTGGCACTGAACTAGGCTATATCTATGCATGTACAAAAAAGTTAAAAGTTGTCAAATCTCTGTGATGCTTGGGTCTTTGAACAAGCTTCAAAAAACATCAGAGCCTGCTAGGTGAGTTGCATTGAGCTACTTAGAGCATTTGTCTGAAATAGTAGGCTAAGGCTGATTGGCAACTGACAGAAGTAGATCTGATCAATTTTTAAAAAGCATGTTGTTCTCCATTGCATAGTTGCTTGCTTCTGTACTGTTGATAAGGCTAGGCTTCTCATGGAAAACACACGCTGTTTATTACAGGGGGACAGGGAGCACAGAGGGGAACAAACAAGTACAGACCACAGACCTCTACAGACTCTACAGAGGTACATGCATAACAGTAGATGTACATTACATTACATTAAATTACATGACGTCATTTAGCAGACGCTTTTGTCCAAAGCGACTTACAGTAAGTACATTTTGTCAACAGTAGTGAAACCAACTGTCACAGTCTTCATCAGCTAAGCCTTTTAATAGGAATAAGTAGCATTTGTTGAACTTATTATTATTTTTTTTAAGTTTAAAGAAGGGTAAGAAGATAGGTTAGTTGAAGAGGGGTCCAGGTGTAGCCTGAAGAGATGTGTCTTTAGTCTCCACCGAAAGATGGGCAGTGATTCAGCCGTTCTGACAGAAGGGGGCGGAGCTTGTTCCACCATTGTGGTGCCAGAGATGAGAAGAGTCGACCGGGATGAGCGACTTCTGAGCCCAAATACGAGGCGACCTGCAAGGGTGGAGGAGCGGAGGGGTGAGGTGGAGTCTGAACCTGACCAGAGATTGCAGATAGGGAGGGGCAGTCTGATGTACTGTCCTGTAGGAGAGGACCAGTGTCTTGAATTTGATGCGTGCGGAGATGGAAAGCCAGTGAAGCGACCAGAAGAGGGGAGTGACGTGAGAGAATTTTGGTTGGTTGAACACCAGACGGCTGCAGCGTTCTGAATGCGCTGTAAAGGTCTGATGGCAGAGGGTCGCCCGGCCAGAAGAACGTTGCAGGAGTCCAGGCAGGAGATGATAAGAGCCTGGACCAGGAGCTGAGACGCTTCCCTCATAAGGAACGGGTGAATTTTGCAGATGTTATAGAGGGAGAACCTACAGGAACGGGTTGTCGCTGCAATGCAGGCAGAGCAGGACAGCTGGTGGTCCAGGATCACCCCGAGGTTCTTGGCAGTCTGAGATGGTAACACAGTAGTTTTGTCAATGGAGATGGAGATGGATGTACATTTCTGACTGGAGCTTGTGCAGATTCTTGCCCAAGTAGTCTTAAGTATTTTCCCCCTAAAATTCACCAGTAATGATCATTTCACAGCTGTTCATTCAAAAACATCTCCCGGGAGGACCAAGCCCCTGACCCCCCTATAGGGTTGGTGTTGTCAGGGTCGATGCATCTCAACCCCACCCAATGTTCAAACCAAAGTTATGCCCTTGTACTCACCACATGGTAAAGGAAGTACATTAGGCTAGCTGACTGATTATTTCAGTTCCTCATTTTTCATACTGACCAGGCCTGGTGTTTGGTTCAAACCTGTTACCAACAAACTGTGGTTCACTGTTACCAACAAACTGTGGTTCAAGATCAAACAGTTATTTAAAATTCAACAACTTGTGAGAAGGCACTTGCAGAAATAAACACTAACATTTTATGTACAATATCCAGTGTATGGATTTAAGAAAAGCCAATGTTTAATATAATATCCATTTAATATAAAACCTACTTCAGTTTCAGTTGCACTCTGGCAAGTGTTTCTGAAGCTTCATTTAATAAGATCAGGATACGTCAGTCACTAGTGATTGGTTCAGATACGTCAGTCACTAGTGATTGGTTTGGGGAAAATCGACCCCCCCACACACAAAAATGCTAACGAGGAGGAAATCTCATCTGAATAATGGAGTGGAACCAGATGGACATTCAGTCTGAAGATCAGACTAAATAAGTACCATGTACTTAAACAAAAGTAAAACATGGAAAATCAACAGTAGGCCTACATGAATTTCAAAATGGGATCTCATTTTTTAACCTCACATTTGAACATGATGAATATACACACATCAGAGGGTTTTGTGATTAAAACACCTTGTACAAAACCAAAGTGTAAAATTAGATTTTATTCACAGTGATATGCCAGATCTTAAGCTATGATGTGATGTGAACCCTCTTGCAGTGCTGTTGGCCTTGTTGTACAGGACAGGTTTAAATCTTGAAACAACATAAGAATCCCAGACACAAACCCAAGAGGATGAAGACTTCCAGTCATTACAGTGATTACAGCATTCAACTCTATAGATATTTTCCTTCCATATTGGAACAATAAAGAAGGCTACAGCATTTTTATATACACAATGCCAATGCCTTACCCATTGCATTTTCAGACTCAACATATAAAAGAATGTCATCTGCATAAAGTGATATTTTGTGTGAAAGGGGAATTAAGGAGCTGATCAGAATCTGATAATGTTAATGGTATGAATTTTAAAAAAACAATCCGTTCTGAATTTTGTTGAAAATTCCAACCGATAATAGCAAAAACATACATTAGGGCATGTTGGGTCTGCCACTATTGCAACATTCCCCTGCTGCGGCTTCATAAGCACTTCATATAAACTTCATATACACTCCTCTGCTCCACACAGGAAATTAACTCAAAAAACAAACCACAACCAGCTTGTAGCTAGACTTTCATTTTATTGATTTTCTGGATGAAACTGAGAACAGTATGAAGGTGGATTTAGTTGGCAGCGATGGTCTGGTCCATCCAGGCGCGCAGCTCGGTGACGCGGGCGTACACGCCGGGCATTGTGGGAGTGCAGGTTCCGCTGCCCCAGGACACGATACCAACCAGGGTCCAGGCTCCGGCCTTCTGGCAGACCAGGGGGCCGCCAGAGTCGCCCTGAAACACAGCAGGAGGAAAACCAGTCACACCAAAACATCAAGCAGTGACGCTGATAAAGCTGCAGGAGAACTGAGCTGCTGCACCTCTGGCTCTAATGCATGTGATGCTGCTGTGAGGAAAGATATGCAGCAGGTCTGAAACTGTTTATTGTGTGATGGAAAACTTGTATTTTTTCACATGTGTTAGGGTGAGATGCTTCACTGTTTAAGCCCGTCAGGGTTTCTTTGTTTCACCTGCAGTTTGTTTTTCTTTTCCTCTTTTTCAACTGTTTGATTTGTGGAAATAACTAAACTGAACTAAACTTAAAACAAATAAAAATCTCAGTAAACGAATCATGACTCATGGCACTGGATGTATGTATGGCAATGTCGCACTTTGCATTGTCTCTCCACTGTGTGTACGCTGCTCTTTTTCTATCTGTACTGAAGTATATTCCCCTGGTCTGACTGTGAAAGGGACTTGACTTGACATCAAAATGGCTGCCGTTTGCCACTGTCACCCACCATGCAGGAGGAGGCTCCGGAGGCTCCGGCGCAGATCATCAGGTCGCTGATCTTGTTGCCCCAGAAGCGACGGCACTGCTCATTGGTCAGCAGGGGGAGGGCAGCCTGCTGCAGCAGGGCGGGGGTGTCAGGAGCTGCAACATACAAGATTTAAATCAGACAGCTTAACCAAGCTAATCATTATCCTGTGTGAATATGTTTGATGAAACACAGAGGTTGGGAGGGAATTCATGAATTACATGAAGTCTCTACATAATACCAGTCCCATGAAAACAGGACTTAAGACTGATCCTGTTTAGGACTTTAGAAAAACCCAGATGACCCCCAGAGTTTTCAGTCCAGTGGTGTCCGACCTGATCCATGGAGGGACGAGAGTCTGCAGGTTTTCCTTCCAACCTTCCAAGTTCCTCCTCTCCGCTTGAAGGTGCTAATCAGTGAAATCAGCTGCTGTAGTTTGGTTGGAAGGAAAACCTGCAGACTCTCAGCCTCCATGGTTTAACTCCACTGTTTCAGAGTGTGTGTCGTTGTGGCGGTCCGGCTCACAGTTTGAACGTGTGTTTAGATGCAGCTAGTTTTCAGAGTGTGCGTTAGCCTCCCTCACCGTTGTGGCGGGTCAGGCCCCAGCCGGAGGTCACACACTTCATGCCGCCGGGGAAGTTGTCTCCGGTCTCGGCCACACACACCGGGGAAACACGCATGCCCATCTTGGCGGGGCTGGCCAGCTTGATCAGCAGGATGTCGTTGTTGATGGTGTAGCCGTTGTAGCGGGGGTGCTTGAACACCTTCAGGGGGAAGCAGGAGGGTCAGCTGGTGGAACTAATATAAATATATTCTATATTCTATCCAGGACAGACAGAGCTTACCTTGCCAACCTTCATGACCTGAATGTCCTCAGCGGTGGAGGAGCGGTCGTGTTCACCCAGGATCACACGGTGGGACGTCCTGCACCAGACAGCAGACAGCAGTTCGGTTCAATCTGATTCATTTCAATTCAGTGATATTCTACTCTACTCTCTCCTATTCTGTTCAGTTCAATCATATTCAGTTTGATTAATTTCATATCAGCTCAGTCAGTTCAACTCAATACAGTTCAGTTCAGTGTTTTCCCCTCCACAGCTATTTGTTAAGCAACAAATAAAAGAAAATATTCTGACTTCACCCTTTCCTTCCATTTATTTTCATGACTCCTTTAAATTCATCTTTTATTTAAAATGTAAATAATTTGACATTAAACTGTAACTGTAGACAAATTAGCTGACTCATTGAAATACGTTTACAATACGTTTTGTTTTTTACATTTCCAATCGATATTTACATTTTCTATTGACCCAGAGCAACAGGCTTCTTCTGCTGTTTGACAGCGTTTCGTTGCCTCAGCCTACCTGACGTTGCAGTGAGCAGCCGTCACAACCCAGTTCTCATTGACCAGAGAGCCGCCGCAGAAGTGGAAACCAGTGTAATCCTGGGATCAAAACACAGAATGGTAAATGAGACAGAAAGAAATCCAGATAGAACTACTAGCAGTGAAGGTTTACTTTGGTCTGCAGCAGCGCTCACTCTTTAAACCTCCTGGACTGATTCAAGTTCAAGGAGGTTTGGTTCAGTTTCTCCACAGGAATCAATAAGATTAATCTGATTTTATTCCTTCTGTAAATTTCTGACTGATTTTTTCCCAACAAAGGAAGAAGGCATTAACTTAACCAAAGTCAACAAAGTCAACAAACCAACTTGTTACAGGCCAGTTATGTTTCTCAGTGTGTCTGAACAGTTAGTGGGTCAGTTTGTTTTTATACTGCTGAAGGTTTGGTTTATTAAGAACAGAACAAAAATCTGTCCAACTCAGTTTCAGAGTTTCATTCCAAATTGAGATTTCCATAACCTTCAATGATAAATAATGTCTAGCATAAAAATATAACTCATTATGAGATGCTGCTGAGGTTATAAACCAACCTGAGACCTTAGATTACACAATACTAACATTTTGGAGACTAAAACCATTCTTATTTATGAAATACAGAGTAATGAATTACAGCAAGCAATTCTTTTTTTGCATTCATGAAGGCAAAGTAATATTTTTCATGCAACAGTTGTTTGGCTGCATGTCAGCTGCTGTGTGTTGTCTTTATAGTTGAAATAAAATGAACTGCTGCCACCTTGTGGCAAAAGTATGTAATCCGATTATTTTAAATCAGTATTTGATGTGAACTGATGTGTGTGTTTAATCAGCAGGATGGTGTGCAGCAGCAGGAAGTGTGTGTGTGCTGTGGTGTGTTTACCTGCAGGGAGACCTGCCAGGGCCAGGAGTGAGGCACCGCCTCCTCACCGTTCACGATGCGGGAGTAACCAGTGATGACTGGAGGGATGGCTGGGGAGCCGCAGCCTGACACACACACACACACACACACACACACACACACACAGAAACACTGCTTATAATATAGCTAGCAGCAGTCAGTCCTGCTGGACTGATACATGCAGAAAACATTACTATAATCTGAAAGTAGACACACAGTAGACACAGACCGGCTGACAGACAACAAAACACAGCAGCATTCAGAATATAACGGATTATACAGCAACTAACTCCTGTTTAAATAACTGTTAGTATATAATATAAAATATGTGGATAGCTACAGCTTCATCATTGATTCTTTATTTTTCAATTCATTTGTAAGTTTGCTTCGTCGACATCTTGCATCTCACTCCAGATGTCATTTACATACAAAATAAATGTTTTATAATATCCTGATCTTTTATCTGTCATGCAAACCTGTGTATATCTCTAGGAAATGTAAATTCAAAGTTAGTCAGGTGTATTGCCTCTTCATTTTTTTATATTATATTGTCATATATTTACTATCTTTTAATTTTTTAATCTTTCTCAATACTTCAATTCCTCCTTGTGGGATTAATAAAGTTTCTATTTATCTCTGATTTCAAAACCATCCCAGAAGAACACCACACACAAATAACGGTAAGGTGCTAATGTGAAGGACATGAACAGGCACACAGCTGAATGTAAAACCCTTCCTGATGTGTGAGCAGGCTCACCGTAGGCGGCACCGGCGAAGGCGAGGCAGGACAGGATCCAGAGGAAGGCCATGTTTTCAGCTTGGTTCTCTGCAGCCTCCGCTCCCCTTTTATACCCGAGACGTTCACCAATTATTAACCTGCGTCAGTGTAATCCCGGCCGGGAACATGCGTGTTGTCGTTCCTCTCTGCCTGGACTCAGCTGCTGATAATCCACATTTTCCCAGACGTGTTCAGAGCGAGGAGGAGGCTCGGGGTTTAGTTCTTTATCTCTGTTTCTACAGACTCAGCCAAACTGGAGAGACTTCAACACAATTTATATTTCATTTCCCCTTCTTGTTATTTCATGTTGTTGTCTTGTTGAGGTTCTGATTTATGTTGTTGTTCAGTCTCTGTTGGTCATCTTGATTATTTTTTCTTACTTTCTCTTTAGTTTGAGACATTTCTGTGTCTCACCCACACAGTTTGTACTTCTTCTCTCCTTCTTTCACTAAACCCAAACCTCACTGGACAGAGCAGGACATTTACTGACACTGCAGTTAACAGTGCTCCATTCCCCCAATGACAATGTATGCAGTACTGTAATGCACTTATGTTATGTTAAGTTGCAACCCAACCTGCTAAAGTGACCTTGAACAAAACACTGAATCGCTGCCAGCTCCAGACCCTGACCTCCCTGTGTGTGGGAGGGGAGTATATTATCCTGAAGTTCCCCAAGGGGATGAATAAAGTGCTATCTTATTCAATATTGTCTAACATGCATTAGATTCATTTAAATTGACTTTGTATCCAGAGACCCAAGTTGTTCCGGTGTTTTTAGAATGTGCAGAATTCTTCTCACACACTATCTCTTTTTGTTTTTCCCATGGAGCAGCCAAGGGCATCACAAGGCGCAGTCAGTCAGTCTTTCAGTCAGTGAGGGACGCTTAGTGAGATAATGCACTTCGTCAGTTGGCCTCTAGAGGGCGTCTTTGACTGTGAGATGCAGTTTCCCATACAGAGGCACATAATCGACTTGGTTGATCAACCAAGATCAACTTGGTTGATTTTGGCAGTGTACTAATCCAGTTTCCACAGAATGTGAAAACAAAAGTGAAACTTAACATTCCACTATTTGCTCCAAACTTGCCTGTGTTAGTAACGGATTTGTAAACAGTAACATGTCTTCTGCTGCCCTGCAAACTTAACGGTAGGTAACGTTATTATCTTGTGGTATTTAAGCAACGTTATGGAATTAACTAATTGAACTGTGTTGTTGTGCTTCAGTGCAAAGACTTGAAATTTTATCTTATTCTGTATGTATGTAATGTGTTATATACATTGTGTAAAGCCCTTTCAATTGTCTTTGTGTATGAAATGTGCTATATAAATAAACTTTCCTTGTCTTGCCTTGCCTACTGCATTTTCAGGCTCAACATATCAAAGAATGTCATCTGCATAAAGTGATATTTTACATTCTTGGTTACTAATTTTTTGACCTTTTTATGTTTGCATTTCTTCTCATACACATAGCTAACAGTTCTGTAGCCATTGCAAAGAGCAGTGGGGATAGTGGGCATCCTTGCTTTTTTCCTCAAAGATAGTTGAGCCGAGCAAATCAAGTCTTGGGATAACAATAAGCGTTTTAATCATTTTTTTAAAAACTGGTCCTGACTTAAATTTTGATAAAACCGAGAACAGAAAAATCAAAACAATCCTTCTCTGCATCCAATGATAGCAGCGGATAGGCTGTTTGACTATTATTCAAGCAGTTTATCACATTCAAAAGGCGTTATTTTATGAAAGAATGAAGAATTTGCACACTATAAAGGTCAAAAACCAAAAATAGGCCAACTGATGCAAAAAATGCCACAATTTATTTACATGGTGATGAAATGAAAAAAAGTGCAAAAACCAAAAGTGCACAGACAGAAAACGTTTTGGTCAAAAGACTATCATCAGCTCTAAAGACAATGAGGGTGCATTTTACAACCAATATGATTGAGTCACAAATCTTTGCTATTACTGGCATCATATTAGCAAGTGCGTGTTGGGTCTGCCGCTACTACAAGACTCCCATGCTTTGTCGAGACACTTCATATACACTCCTCTGCTTCACACAGGAAATGAACTTATCAAAAACAGACCACAACTAGCTTGTAGACATTCATTTTATTGATTAGAAGGATGAAACCGAAAACAGTATGAAGGTGGATTTAGTTGGCAGCAATGGTCTGGTCCATCCAGGCATGCAGCTCTGTGATGCAGGCGTACACACTGCACATTGTGAGAGTGCAGGTTCCACTGCCACATTTCTGCCTTTTTCCAACGAAGGAACAAGGCATTACATCCATAAGGCACTTACTGTATGTTATGTCAGTGGTTCTCAACCTTTTTTGAATGAATGCCCATCTACCTAATGCCCAGACTTCTTGCTGTTCCCCATCAATGAAAAAGTTATTGAAAACCTTGTATATCGATAGTTAGGGGTTCAAGCCCCTAGAGCTGTTAAAATTTGAAAGGCCATAGATACAGTCGGCACAGGAGGAAAACGTTTAACATTTCTGTCAGCTGACGTGGGGGAAAACAAATCACTGCAAAGTACTGATCTTGGCGGCGCGATATGAAAACATTCTTTAGTTTTGCCTTTTCTAAAGTCTAAAAACAAAGAAGGTTGCTGAAAAGTTGCTAAGTTGCTAGTTGATAAACATAAAAATCCTGAACTTAAGATCTATGTGATTCAGAGAAAAGACACCGAACCGGTTCGGTGTCTTTTCTGTTATTACTATTGGAAATATCTTGATGTCCATTTTATGTCCGGCGGGTCAGAGCTGAGCACTAGTGAGAGCCCTGCACTTGGTGATTTTCAGCGACGGATGACAAGAAGTTATCTTTAGCCTGAGTGCAGCAACGGCTCACAGATTTACTTGGACACAAGTAAATCTCATTGACACATTAATGTCACCTCAATTTAAACAGCGCATTTGTTTTGATGAACTATTGCCATTTTTGACAGAGGGAGGTACTGATAAGTGTTTCCAGCTAATACCACCCACTACCACCCACTTTGCAGTAGGTGGGACTTTCACTAAACGCACCTTCTCAAACGTCACATGCAGTATTTTCAATCAAAGCGCAGCCGGTGTGCAGGGAATGGTAGCGACGCAGCCTTATGAAGCATCAATATGGTAAGTTAATATATACATATATATATATATATATATATTTTTTTTTTTTTTATTGATTTTTAAATTTAGCAAACACATACACACCTCTCAACATAAACAACAACAGAAAAACATACAAAACAGAAAAATCCCACCCCAAACCAACAACAGACGCTGCAATATGTTAAAGTTAAACTGAAAGGAAAAACAAGTAAAAAAAATAATAATAATAATAAAAAAAATAAATAATAAATATACATAAATTGTACAGGAATACGACAAGAAACAAGTAAATAGCACATACAGATGGCGCAATCAGCCATCGCCTACCAGGGACAAACAAGTAGGTCAAAGTCTCTGTAGGAAAGAATGCAAGGGTCTCCAGAGCCTCCAGAATTTGTCCAATTTATGGTTAAGATCATGAGTCAATTTCTCCAGAGGGAGAAGAGCCGATATCTGTGATATCCACATGCCGACTGTAGGGACCTACGGTGTAGACCAACGCAGCAAGATACACTTTTTAGCCAAAAATAAAATAATTATTAACAGAGATTTGGTGTCTGTATCAAAATTATTGTCCGGAGTATGGTTTAAAACAGGTATAAAGAAGTCAGTGTAAACTGTTTACCGGTAACCTCCTGGATCACAGAATGGACCTCTTTCCAAAATGTCTGGTTGCGGTCACAAGACCAAAACAGATGGATAAACGTACCTTTGTGTGTTTTACATTTATAGCAGAAGTTTGAGCTGTTGGGGAACATTTTCTGGAGGCGAATAGGCGTAAAATAAGTCCTATGGAAAATTTTTAAATTTTGTTCATGTATAGAAAGTGAAGTGCATTTCGGGAAGATCCCATTGCAAATCTTGATCCAATCTGCAGGACTAAAGGTTACCCCCAGATCACGCTCCCACAACGGCTTCAGAGAATCATAACCTGAAGAATCAGAGTACAGTAGTAGAGCATAAGTCTCTGAGATCATTCCTTTGGGGGATTTGGCCGAGACCATAGTATTTTCCAGTTCCGACAGGTTTGTCGGATCCTGTTTTTTCTTAAAAGAGACTCATTATAATGACGAATTTGGAGATATTTAAAAAAAAATCAGTCCTAATTTGCTCAAATGATTTTAATGAGTCGGAGACCAACAGGCCAGCAAGATCTTGGAAGTCCACAACAAACCAATACTCCTAATCTGTGCCGGAAGGTCAGGATTCAATACCAGGGGAGACCAAACAGAAATAACAGAGGGGATATTCAAATATTTCTTCACATCCCTCCAGACCAGTAGTGTGTTATAAACAATTATATTATTTTTAAGGGAATTTATCTGATCTATATTGTTGATAAAGGGGAGGGATTTAAGCCTTCTGGGATAACATGCTAGAGACTCAAGACCAACCCATAAAGAATCCTTCCTATTCATAAACTAATTTGTCATTGTTTTAAGTTGCGCTGACCAATAGTAGAGTTGTAGATTGGGCAGGGATAAGCCTCCCAGTTCCCTCGGCTTAATAAGTTTAGAGAACCTAACTCTCTGATGTTTGTTGTTCCAAATATAACGAGAGATATAAGAGTTCAGTGACTTAAAAAATGCTGGGGTCAAATAACAAGGAAGATTTTGAAATAAATAATTTAATCGGGGAAGGATGTTCATTTTTATAGTGTTGATTCTCCCAAGGAAGGAAGTCAGTAAGGAAGTCCACTTCTTCAAATCGTTTATAATTTTTTGGTTTAGAGGGGAGTAATTAGTCTCAGATAAATTATTTAATTCGGGAGTGACAAAAATGCCTAAGTATCTGAAACCCCTCTCCGACACCTGAAAAGGGGATTGTATGGACATATTCTGGGGAATATTGAAGGGCAGAGCGACAGATTTTCCTAGATTCATTTTGTAACCCGACAGGGCACTAAACGAGGCTATAGAGTTCAGAACTGCTGGAATTGATTTTTCAGGATCCCTTAGATACAGAAGAACATCATCCGCAAATAGGGAAATAACATGGTTTTCTTCACCCACTGTGATCCCGCTTATGTCGGGATTAGTTTTGATGGCTTCGGACAAAGGCTCAATGAATAAAGGTGACAGAGGGCACCCTTGTCTGCAACCTCTGCGCACCGAAAAACCCTCAGACATCAGGCCGTTTGTATTTACAGTGGCTATTGGATCAGAGTAAAGAATTTTAATCATATTAATAAAACTAGAGCCTAGACCACATTTCACTCGGTCAAAGGCCTTTTCGGCATCCAGAGGAACTATCAATGCCGGGTTTTTATGAGTGTTAAGATACTGTACGACATTAAGTGCACAACGTACATTATCCGTGCCATACCTCAATTTCACAAATCCCGCCAGGTCTGGGTTTATAATTTTAGGAAGCACGTTTTCAAGTCTACGAACCAGTACTTTTGCAACTATTTTGTAGTCCACATTGAGTAGGCTGATAGGCCTATACGATGAACAGTCCAAGGGATTTTTGTCTTTTTTTAGGAGTAGGCTAATGGAAGCATATCTCCAAGAGGGTGGAGTATCACCTGTCAAAATATTATTAACAGCGGGCATAAGTATCGGGTGGATCTCTGGCCAAAACTTCTAAAAAAATTCTAACGCAAACCCATCTGGGCCCGGACATTTCCCATTCGGCATGGCTTGGATCGCAGCCCAGACTTCCTCTGGTGTGAATGCCGCATTTAAACTGGAGCAATCCTCCTCCGCAGTAGTAGGTAAAGATATATTATTTAGGTAAGAGGCAATGTTGGCATCAGTGGTAAATTAATATTAATCCACTTGCAGAACATCGCTGAATTCCACCCTAAAAGGACCATGACAATGATTTTGCATGTTTTTGCCCATTTACTACAATTCACGTATACATAACATTACTACAGGCCTTTTTCCAAAGCTTGCTTCTTGCATACTTCTTTAGATGTTTGAATGTGTTTTTTCTTCCAGGCAGCCATTCATTTCCATGTATTACGGTATGAAAATCAGCATGCAGAGACTGGGAACTTGCTTGAGATCCATCACAGTGAACATCCTGCCTGGGTGTGTTTTTGTCAAAGTTACTGAAATGTTTTGTGGTATTTAATTGATTTGAAAAGTCTCCATGTCTTCTGGTGCGTTCACATGCTGGTGGGAAGCTCCGACATCCTCGATGCCAAACAGCATTGCATTCACATGCTATTTGGTCAATAATGTTGATTCTTATGTATAGATGGAATGACAATAGTAAATGTTTCTACATACTGCCTGTATTGTCCTGATATAGACAGTACAAGCCAAGTGAGTCCTTACAGTAATAGAAACTGATCTGATGATTGTTTGTTTGTATATTTCTGAATTCTGGCCACACAATAGATGAAAAACAGTCATGTGTTCAAGGGAGATGGAAGATTGCAATTCAACCCAAGGGTTTCCCAATATTTATCTGAAAAACAATCATATCTTTATAGTTAGCATTATAGCTACACTTTTGTGTTGATGGTCTTTGGACCAAAAATGCTAGACCTGGCCACCCTCTGGACCCCCCATGTAAATAATCCTGTCTCCGCCTCTGCCATACTCGATCCTGATGTTAGCGTAGGTTGCATCCTGGGCATTTTCACTATCTGTGGAGAGGAGGGAAGGAGATCAATCGGTGGCCCAAACATATATTAAACATGACATGATTACACAAGCCCAGTGGTAACAAGCAAAGGTATGTGTTCAATGTAAGCCATACTGTCTGTTGGGTTCAACTTAAGATCAACACATCTGAGGGTAAACTACAGCATATTGGTTTCTGAATATCCCACCTCTACAGCTGGCTACATATACTGTATCTGCACAACACTACTGTACATGCAAAAGATGAAATTCTTATAGCACTCTAAATGTAATGATGATGAAAAAAGTTGTTTTGGACCTTGAGCTGTTGTGTTTTTCATTTTCATCCGAACACAGCAGATTCCCACCACAGACACTAAGAGAAATACCATTGCTGACAGTAAACGAGCTATGGCCGGGATGTGCTCTGTTCAAATGACAAGAGATCAGGTGTTAAGTTAATCAAATGTGGACTCAAGGAGATGTAAGGAAAAATACAAAATGAAAAATATAGCCGCAAGCGGCGATTGAGGGGTCCAAGCACAATTTGATAAGATAGACAGATAGACAAAACATTACAGAAGGTAGAAAGACACACACAAAAACTGACATGTTGTGAAGTTTGGACATGCAGTCTAACACCGGCTTTTGTGTTGGCCTGTGACTTCTGTCAAGTTAATCTTTTCATATGGTCATTTGTCCAAAAATTAGAAACTTAAGACATTATGCTTAGTTATCACAAGCTTAGTGGTGTGAGGAGACAGCATTAGCCACAGGATTTGAACCTGTGATCTTTTGCATGGTAGACCTATTCATTAACTATTAGGCTACTGAGTCCACTGGGGGGCAATGGAGGCAGCACAAAAAAATAGGGCCAAGTAATGAGACTGTCCAAGCTATAGGCTATTTAGAGCCTTAGAGTATTTTAACTATGGTCAACTATGGTTACAATACCACCAAATGTTGCATGCTACCTCAGAGTTGACCTGTGCACATATATACCAAATTTATTTAAGGTAGGCCAACAACTTCCTGACTTTGGGTAATTTTTGTATATTAGGCCTTGCCTACAAATTTTGAAAGCCAGTTGTAGCAAAACGGTATGGACTATCAAAAAACTACTCGATAACTTTTGTGCAGGACAGTCCAGACATGCTGTGAGCGTGTGATTGGCCAAAATATGTAGGAGAAGAAGCGAAAAAACTGTTTTGGACAAAATTCAACATGGTGGAAAATCTTGTAGGATGGAATGGGAGTGGCCTATATGGATAGATGCAACTTGGCCCAAGGAATCCAGCAATCAAGGAATTTTGTTCCTATGATCTACAGTCACCGAGTTATGGTTATTGAAATGTTGCTATAGCGCCCCCTATAGGCAAAATGACACAATTGTTTTCATATTAGCTCAGACTACATACCTGCACAAATGTACCAAGTTTGGTTACCATAGGACAATGCGTTCCTGAGTTATGGTGATTTTTGTGAAATAGGCCCCACCCATGACAGTTGATCAAATTTGGAAGTCGATTATATGAAAACGGTGTGGAATATCAAAAAACTGCTCAATAACTTTTGTGCAGGACAGTCCAGACATGCTGTGTCACAAATTTGGGGATGATTGGACAAAATTTGTAGGAGGAGTAGCGAAAAAACAGTTTTGGACAAAATTCAAAATGGCGGAAAATCTAGTTAGGCAGAAATGGGCGGGGCCTGTATGGATGGTTGCAGAATGAACCAAGGAATCCAGGGAAAGGAATTTTGATTGTGGCCCATACGGTTCAGAAGTTACAGAAGAACCATAAAGTTACTTGTTATAGCGCCACCATGAGGCTAATTGACTTGGGTTTCGTTGCCTGAGTAGCGGCTGAGACTTTCGACGTATCTGACAAGTTTGGTCCCTGTAGCTCTTACGGTTTCTGAGATCCAGATACTTTTAGGGCAGAAGAAGAAGAAGCGGAATAATAATAATCCGAACAAAAACAATAGGGTTCCCAGCACTTCGTGCTGGGACCCCTAATTACATTAATGAAACCACTGCAGCAAAATGAACCATCTTACTAATGTACCATGGGTCTGTGCTGGGGAGAGCCACGGTTTGATTGGAGGGTCTGATTTGAGTGGAGGGTCTAAAGGACAGTAGGATGCCAGTCTGCTTACCCATGGTGGATGCTTCAGTTTCTTGGATTGTGGTTGTGGCTGTTATTGTTGGCTTAATACACAGGCTATTTGTGGCTGCAAGCACCCACTGCGATACGTACGTACGTCCCATTGGATAAGGTGCATTCAATGAATATGAGAACACGGTAGGCATGTGCATGCAGACTGAGTACCCATGGTGAGTCTGCAGTGTTATCATAATCAGTGTCATGTTCATCAGCTTCACACATTTTCATAGTCACGTTCTGGCTCACCTTCACAGGCTGATATGTTCTTGCTTGCAGTGGCGATGCTGACGTGATTCTTGACCGAGCAGACGAGCTGTCCTGACAGGCCTGGTTTCAGAGTGATGCTGTTCGTCTCATTATCACCAGAGAGGAGCTCAGCGTCCATCAGTGTGTGTCCGTTCAGAGTCCAGCTGTACTGAGGACTGTCCCCCTCACAGGAGCAGGACACCCTCATCTCCTGCTGGGACAGACACTCAGAGGCCAGCAGGGGGGAGGACACAGGGGCTGAAGGGAACAGACTCAGATCAGTTTTGACTTTGCCAGAACCTTTGTCAGCTTTTACAATGCAATTCCTTACAGTCACGTGGTGGAAGTCAGTGTGTCATCACTGTTATGTGAAAATCTTGTATCTACAAAAACTTTTCAGGAACTCAGAAGAACAGCCTTGTGTTTAGCTTGACCACCATGTTTTTTGTTTTTTTTAGGGGGGTTCATCCAGTGGGTTTTGAAAGGGTTTCATAAAACCCAAGAGGTTGGAAAATGTATGTAATACTTCAACTGAGGTGAAAACATGAAAATTACCAAAATTGGAGAAATTGATTTTTCAAATGACAACACTGATGTACAACTATATTCATGTACAATGCTTCTATTTTCACATGTGCATTTGTTTGCAATGGTAAAATATACACATAGGATAAGAATTTGTCAAGTAGTTTAATATTGCAGAATATTTTTGTACTAATTTATTTATAATTAACATTATATTACTGACATTGTATTATAAATGTATATATTAATCACACATCATATTGCTGACAGTTAAATTACTGACATTGAGTATTCCAATCTGAGACAACATGTCCTCTACTTTGTGCTGCAAATTGACAAGTGGCTATGAGATACTGGAATATGTGGCCTATCATTATTACTAATTTCTCCACGGGTTCATAAATAAAAGTACTTATTTACCTTGAAGGGACAGTTGTAGTTTTTGCGTTGCGATTACCCTTCCATATACATCAAAGATGCGAAGGGAATATTCAGCATTGTCAGTCCAGCTGATGTTACTTATCCTAAAAGTTCCATTACTGGGAGTAAAAGAGGATCTGTTTTTTAACTCATTAACCAGAACCTTATTATTTTTCACCATGAAAACTGTGAAATATCTGTTCTTTATCCATTTGTATTTATACGATTTGGAGGCCTGAGTGATCAGTTGGAGAACCACAGTTCCTCCCAGAGCTCCGAAACATTGAGCTCCATCCTGTCTGCCGTCACAGTAGGTTTCCTCACCTAGAAATTCAGAAAAATAAGACAAAAAAGTAAATATCACACTCAATATCCATATCCAAGATTTTAGGTGTGGGGAAATATTCATGTATTGAATATGAAAAAGTGTATAGGGGTATATTGTGAGTAACAGGTTTGCTGTAACTGACTCTGTCAGACCACAGTATGCAGACAGGAGGTTCTTCTTGGGAAACACAGCCACACAAACACCTGAGACTGTTCATTAACCCCACGTTCCCTGACTTTAGCTGACTTGAAATTTCCCCTTACGCAGCTTCAAAGTTAGAAAAAAAAAAACTTCTTATACAACAGTGTCACATCCATATTCTGCTCATTCCAACGCTTTCTTGAAGCTCTAGCTGCTGATATTGAATGAAATATTTAAAATACAAGATGCCATGTTTTTATGGCTGCATCATTACATCAAATGGAAAAAATGTAGATGTTTATGCATCATTTTCTACACATTTGCCTGTGATTCAGCATGACACATTTGGTGTCTTTGGAAAACTTATCGTTATCTTGACTAGAATTTAAAATAAAGTTCTGTGGGTTTGAACAAAGCTTGGTCGTGCAACCTGTTTGTAATGATGGACCCAGTGGCGGGGGTGGCAGGGAGGAAGAGGTTAAATGGTGAGACTGTTGCAGCCTCCCACTGTCTCGCCTTGGAAGTTCCAATGCTAGAGTTTTTTACTCCTGGTCATGCAGAGACATTAATATGTTCTTGAAACTGATTCTATGTCTTACTATATATCTATACTGCTCAATATTATTTGATTATTCATGACTATTTTCATTGTAATACATTTTGTGATTGAGTTAATCCTCGTAGTATTGTTGATCTTCTATACTCAAAGATAGGAACTGTCAAAGGTCAAGATGTCCAGTCCTGAAAGTCTCATTTAATACATTAATGTGCAGTGGGCTGTACTTGTGATACTGATATCAATACATACTTATGTGAATTCATCCCTGAATTCCTACACCATTGCTACTACAAAATAATTGAATAGTAAAAAGCTATTGAACGTTAAAGGATCTCAAATATCACTTTCATACTAGTTGGTAACTGATTTTTGTAAATTAATTTATCAACAAAAGTGGGCAGTTCTCCAGAACACACAGCTCATTTCCAGCCAGGGAAGCTCATTCAGCTTCAGAACACACTCTGATGAAGATTAAACTATACTCATGACTATACTTTATCAATAATTTTCTTGTATTTATATTCATTCACCATTATGGATTACTGGTTCAACACAAAGCAGCTTATTCACACAATATACAATCATGAATATTAATATGTGGCAGCTCACCATGAGAGACTCCAAGTAGCACCATCAACAGTCCAATCACAGCTTCCATGTCTCTGTTCACCCTCAGCTGAGCCAGTCGCCCCTTTCAGAAAAACTCCTCTATTTCTAACTGTTCACCCTAAAACACCCTGCCGCTGAGGCGTTAGAAGAAAAAGGAAGTTTTTCAGTCTCACTTAAGTAGTCACAAACACGACCAATTGCCTTTGTGTGTTACATAGACTGAATGGAGGAGAGGTGTGTATTCTTCCTTCATATTGAAAGAGGATTTGAGCAGGACAGGTGAGACTTCTAAGGTTCATGTGCATATATAATAAGGCAGTAAAAATAGATACTCCTAGAAGGGACTGTTTTAAGCACACCGTTAAGGACTTTTCCGTATCAACCAAGCAATCTTAATTTAAGTATATATTTTGTATTAGTGTTACAATTAGTATTAGTCTTGGCAGTAGTAGGATTAGTAATCCTATATCATAGTCATATAGCTGTGTGGGCATTGCCAAGAGCTGCGGACCTCTAATATGGACACCAGAGGCTCCATTACAGTCACTCTCAATTTGAACTTTGCTCTATAGAAAACATGTTGCAATTCAATTGTATTCCTCCTCATTCCTCATTCAGGTCTGTTTCTGTCATCTGCATGGGAGCTCATCATCTATCTGTCTATATTCAACATTTTCTGGCTCTGCACTCTGTTCACACATTGAAGTCAGTCATATATCTGTCGCTTCATTAGATGTCACTTCGTTAGATGGCCTCTAGATGGCGTCTTTGACTAAGAGTTGGCCTCTCGTCTATGGGCTAAATGCCACATTCAGTCCCACACACTGATAAATGCCACTGACTCCCACTCTCCGCCAATTTACAGATATCCACGTCTTCTGCTGCCCTACAAACCTTAACAGCAGGTAACGTTATCACTTGTGGTATTTAAGTTACGTTAGCCGCGGCGACACTGATCCGTTGTGTCTGTCCGTCTCTGTTCATTTCAATTCATTTTCAAAAAGAGCTGTCTATTATCCAGACAGGACTGATGATGCGTCCATCTCCGTCAGATTTCCATCCGTTTTGACGGACAGAAAGTTCAACCCAGTTGTTCAACCTGTAGGCATTCCTACATCTGTTTTGGAAAAAATAGTGGCAATCACAGACATAGCGGTACAACCAAAACAAAGATAAAATGGAAAAAGGCTGCTATAACGTTGGGATGACTGTAGGTTTTCCAGGTCAGTTTCTTATTTAATACTGTAAAGTCTGTTTAAGTATTTTCCCCCTAAACCAGAAATGATCATTTCACAGCTGTTCTTTAAAAAACATCTCCCGTGGGGGCCATACCCCCGGACCCCCCTAGAGGGTTGGTGTTGTCAGGGTCTATGCGTCTCAACCCCTCCCAATGTTCAAACCAAAGCTACGCCCTTGTACTCACCACATGGTAAAGGAAGTACACTAGGCTAGCTGACTGATTATTTCAGTTCCTCATTTTTCATACTGACAGATACCAGGCCTGGTGTTTCAAACCTGTTACCAACAAACTGTGGTTCAAGTTCAAGCAGTTATATGAAGTTCAACAACTTGTGAAAAGGCACTTGCAGAAATAAACACTCACATTTTATGTACAATATCCAGTGTATGGATTTAAGAAAAGCCAATGTTTAATACAATATAAATTTAATATAAAACCTACTTCAGTTTTAGTTGAACTCTGGCAAGGGTTTCTGAAGCTTCATTTAATAAGATCAGGATACGTCAGTCACTCGTGATTGGTTTGTGGAAAATCGACCTCCCCACACAAAAACGGCTAACGAGGAGGAAATCTCATCTGAATAATGGAGTGGAACCAGATAGACATTCAGTCTGAAGATCAGACTAAATAAGTACTATGTACTTAAACAAAAGTAAAACATGGAAAATCAACAATAGGCCTACATGAATTTCAAAATGGGATCGCATTTGTTAACCTCACATTTGAAGATGATGAAAATACACACATCAGAGGGGTTTGTGATTAAACCACCTTGTACAAAACCAAAGTGTAAAATTAGATTTTATTCACAGTGATATGCCAGATCTTAGGCTACTATTGTGATGTGAACCCTCTTGCAGTGCTGTTGGCCTTGTTGTACAGGACAGGTTTAAATCTTGAAACAACATAAGAATCCCAGACACAAACCCAAGAGGATGAAGACTTCCAGTCATTACAGTGATTACAGCATTCAACTCTATAGATATTTTCCTTCCATATATGGAACAACAAAGAAGGCTACAGCATTTTTATATTCACAGGAAACCATATATCGCATATAAAGCACTTTGAATTTCCTTTGTGTATGAAATGTGCTATATAAATAAATTTGCCTTGTCGTGGCTTGCCCATTGCATTTTCAGGATCAACATATAAAAGAATGTCATCTGCATAAAGTGATATTTTATGTTACAAATTTGTAGTTTTATGTTTGCATTTCTTCTTATACACATGCCCACTCTGATAAAACAGAGAACAGAAAAGTCAACTCAGTTTTGTCAAACGCCTTCTATGTATCCAGTGTTAGCAGCAGAGAGGCTGTTTGACTATTATTCAATCATAGGCAGGAAAATTGGGCTGAGAATTCTCCAGGGAATCTGTCTGGTCCTGGTGCCTGTTATTAGGTGTAGATTTAACAACTGCAGGAACCTCCTCTGGTGTGAAAGGGAAATTAAGGAGCTGTTGATCAGAATCTGATAATGTTAATGGTATGATTTTTTTTTTAAATACTCCTTTCTGAATTCTGTACATTATAGGTGCATTTTAGAAATTACAACCAATAATAGCAAAAACACAAATGTTTCCTATTACTGGCATCATATTTGCATTAGGGCGTGTTGGGTCTGCCACTATTGCAACACTCCCCTGCTGCGGCTTCATAGACACTTCATATAAACTTCATATACACTCCTCTGCTCCACACTGGAAATTAACTCAAAAAAACAAACCACAACCAGCTTGTAGCTAGACTTTCATTTTATTGATTTTCTGGATGAAACTGAAAACAGTATGAAGGTGGATTTAGTTGGCAGCGATGGTCTGGTCCATCCAGGCGCGCAGCTCGGTGACGCGGGCGTACACGCCGGGCATTGTGGGAGTGCAGGTTCCGCTGCCCCAGGACACGATACCAACCAGGGTCCAGGCTCCGGCCTTCTGGCAGACCAGGGGGCCGCCAGAGTCTCCCTGAAACACAGCAGGAGGAAAACCAGTCACACCAAAACATCAAGCAGTGACGCTGATAAAGCTGCAGGAGAACTGAGCTGCTGCACCTCTGGCTCTAATGCATGTGATGCTGCTGTGAGGAAAGATATGCAGCAGGTCTGAAACTGTTTATTGTGTGATGGAAAACGTTTATCTTTGCATGTGTATTTTCACCTTGTTTCTGTCTAATTTGTGTTTTTTTTTTCACTTTGCTTTCACTGTTCAAGCCTATCAAGGTTCCTCTATGTCACCTGCACAGTTTGTATTTCTTTTCCTCTCTTTTTCAACTACTTTATTTGTGCAAATAACTAAACTGAACTAAACCTAAAACAAATAAAAAGCTTGAAATGGCAACTGATTTCATAAATTATGACTTGTGGCACTGGATATATGTATGACAGTGTTGTACTTTGCATTGTCTTTCCACTGTACATGTGTACTCTGCACTGTTGAACTGAAGTTGATGTTGTAAATGTCAGAATATTTTCTTTTTCTATCTGGACTAAAGCATATTCTCCCGGTCTGACTGTGCTGCAATGAAGGAAACTTGACTTGACATCAAAATGGCTGCCATTTGCCACTGTCACCCACCATGCAGGAGGAGGCTCCGGAGGCTCCGGCGCAGATCATCAGGTTGCTGATCTTGTTGCCCCAGAAGCGACGGCACTGCTCATTGGTCAGCAGGGGGAGGGCAGCCTGCTGCAGCAGGGCGGGGGTGTCAGGAGCTGCAACATACAAGATTTAAATCAGACAGCTTAACCAAGCTAATCATTATCCTGTGTGAATGTGTTTGATGAAACACAGAGGTTGGGAGGGAATTCATGAATTACATGAAGTCTCTACATAATACCAGTCCCATGAGAACAGGACTTAAAATCCTGATCCTGTTTAGGACTTTAGAAAAACCCAGATGACCCCCAGAGTTTTCAGTCCAGTGGTGTCCGACCTGATCCATGGAGGGACGAGAGTCTGCAGGTTTTCCTTCCAACCTTCCAAGTTCCTCCTCTCCGCTTGAAGGTGCTAATCAGTGAAATCAGCTGCTGTAGTTTGGTTGGAAGGAAAACCTGCAGACTCTCAGCCTCCATGGTTTAACTCCACTGTTTCAGAGTGTGTGTCGTTGTGGCGGTCCGGCTCACAGTTTGAACGTGTGTTTAGATGCAGCTAGTTTTCAGAGTGTGCGTTAGCCTCCCTCACCGTTGTGGCGGGTCAGGCCCCAGCCGGAGGTCACACACTTCATGCCGCCGGGGAAGTTGTCTCCGGTCTCGGCCACACACACCGGGGAAACACGCATGCCCATCTTGGCGGGGCTGGCCAGCTTGATCAGCAGGATGTCGTTGTTGATGGTGTAGCCGTTGTAGCGGGGGTGCTTGAACACCTTCAGGGGGAAGCAGGAGGGTCAGCTGGTGGAACTAATATAAATATATTCTATATTCTATCCAGGACAGACAGAGCTTACCTTGCCAACCTTCATGACCTGAATGTCCTCAGCGGTGGAGGAGCGGTCGTGTTCACCCAGGATCACACGGTGGGACGTCCTGCACCAGACAGCAGACAGCAGTTCGGTTCAATCTGATTCATTTCAATTCAGTGATATTCTACTCTACTCTCTCCTATTCTGTTCAGTTCAATCATATTCAGTTTGATTAATTTCATATCAGCTCAGTCAGTTCAACTCAATACAGTTCAGTTCAGTGTTTTCCCCTCCACAGCTATTTGTTAAGCAACAAATAAAAGAAAATATTCTGACTTCACCCTTTCCTTCCATTTATTTTCATGACTCCTTTAAATTCATCTTTTATTTAAAATGTAAATAATTTGACATTAAACTGTAACTGTAGACAAATTAGCTGACTCATTGAAATACGTTTACAATACGTTTTGTTTTTTACATTTCCAATCGATATTTACATTTTCTATTGACCCAGAGCAACAGGCTTCTTCTGCTGTTTGACAGCGTTTCGTTGCCTCAGCCTACCTGACGTTGCAGTGAGCAGCCGTCACAACCCAGTTCTCATTGACCAGAGAGCCGCCGCAGAAGTGGAAACCAGTGTAATCCTGGGATCAAAACACAGAATGGTAAATGAGACAGAAAGAAATCCAGATAGAACCACTAGCAGTGAAGGTTTACTTTGGTCTGCAGCAGCGCTCACTCTTTAAACCTCCTGGACTGATTCAAGTTCAAGGAGGTTTGGTTCAGTTTCTCCACAGGAATCAGTAAAGTTAATCTGATTTTATTCCTTCTGTAAATTTCTGACTGATTTTTTCCCAACAAAGGAAGAAGGCATTAACTTAACCAAAGTCAACAAAGTCAACAAACCAACTTGTTACAGGCCAGTTGTGTTTCTCAGTGTGTCTGAACAGTTAGTGGGTCAGTTTGTTTTTATACTGCTGAAGGTTTGGTTTATTAAGAACAGAACAAAAATCTGTCCAACTCAGTTTCAGAGTTTCATTCCAAATTGAGATTTTCATAACCTTCAATGATAAATAATGTCTAGCATAGAAATATAACTCATTATGAGATGCTGCTGAGGTTATAAACCAACCTGAGGCCTTAGATTACACAATACTAACATTTTGGAGACTAAAACCATTCTTATTTATGAAATACAGAGTAATGAATTACAGCAAGCAATTCTTTTTTTTTTTCTTCTAAATTTGTATTAGTTATATGTAAGTAATATTTTTCATGCAACAGTTGTTTGGCTGCATGTCAGCTGCTGTGTGTTGTCTTTATAGTTGAAATAAAATGAACTGCTGCCACCTTGTGGCAAAAGTATGTAATCCGATTATTTTAAATCAGTATTTGATGTGAACTGATGTGTGTGTTTAATCAGCAGGATGGTGTGCAGCAGCAGGAAGTGTGTGTGTGCTGTGGTGTGTTTACCTGCAGGGAGACCTGCCAGGGCCAGGAGTGAGGCACCGCCTCCTCACCGTTCACGATGCGGGAGTAACCAGTGATGACTGGAGGGATGGCTGGGGAGCCGCAGCCTGACACACACACACACACACACACACACACATACACACACACACAAACACTGCTTATAACACAGCTAGCAGCAGTCATTCTCCTAATACTCAATACTCCTAATTCCTCCTTGTGGGATTAATAAAGTTTCTATTTATCTCTGATTTCAAAACCATCCCAGAAGAACACCACACACAAATAACGGTAAGGTGCTAATGTGAAGGACATGAACAGGCACACAGCTGAATGTAAAACCCTTCCTGATGTGTGAGCAGGCTCACCGTAGGCGGCACCGGCGAAGGCGAGGCAGGACAGGATCCAGAGGAAGGCCATGTTTTCAGCTTGGTTCTCTGCAGCCTCCGCTCCCCTTTTATACCCGAGACGTTCACCAATTATTAACCTGCGTCAGTGTAATCCCGGCCGGGAACATGCGTGTTGTCGTTCCTCTCTGCCTGGACTCAGCTGCTGATAATCCACATTTTCCCAGACGTGTTCAGAGCGAGGAGGAGGCTCGGGGTTTAGTTCTTCATCTCTGTTTCTACAGACTCAGCCAAACTGGAGAGACTTCAACACAATTTATATTTCTTTTCCCTTTCTTGTTATTTAGGCATGTTGTTGTCTTGTTGAGGTTCTGGTTTCTGTTGTTCAGTTCATCTGAATCTCTGTTGGTCATCAGGATTGTTTTTTCTCACTTTGTCTTTAATTTGAGACGTTTCTGTGTCTCTCCCACACAGTGTGTACTTCTTCTCTATTGTCTTCTTTCAGTTTTCATAATTTGTCTTTACAAATAAACAGAACCCAAACCTGACTGGACAGATCAGGACATTTACTGACACTGCAGGAAACATTTCACTACAGGGAGACAGGAAGTTAAATATTTATACACACACAAACAAGAAATCCTTTCTGCAGTAAAACTTAACAAAATGTAATAATTTCATTGTATATCCTCAAAAGGAGATTTATTTATTTTTATTATTTATTTATTTAATTTATATATTTATTATATTTATTTATTTTTTTATTCTGTCTCCTGTGCAGGTTTCACACACTGAGCCAGAAAACACAGAGAACAGCTTCAGTTCTCTGCTTTATAGTGTAAAATATGTCCAAAATCGTTGTTTCAAACCAGATGCTGTCTCCAGCCTGCAGCTCATTGTTCTAGTTGTTTCTATGTTGTTGGGAAGCTTCTTTAACCCAACAGGCTGGGTCAGCCTCAGTGCAGCTGCAAAAAAATACCTGTATCTTGTCCATCAAGTTGTCAAACCAAAGTCATAAACTCAACAAAATTTAATAACTGATTTTCATAATTCACCAATCAATGGGGACATTTCGTAATTACAAAAAAATGGATGCCACTGACAGCAGGTTCCAGTGTTCATCATGTACCCTGCTGCTGGGTCGATTAGTGTTCCTCTCATATCACTGCAGCAACATATTTCACTAATTCACAAAACCGAAAACACAACATTTCACAAAACAAATTAACAAAACACAAAGCACATCATTTTATTTATTAATTTATTTAAATTTTGATTACATTTTCTATTTCCCACACAATGTTTTATATTCTTTTATAATTTAATATTTTATGTAAAGCACATTGCATTGCATTTCACATGTACAGAAATGTGCTATACACATCATTTTACAAAACAAATTAACAAAACCGAAAACACAACATTTCACAAAACAAATTGACAAAACACAACATCATTTCACAAAACAAATCAACAAAACACTACATTTCACAAAACAAATTAACAAAAACGAAAACACTAGAACATTTTACAGAACAAATTAACTAAACCAAAAACACAACATCATTTCACAAAACAAATCAACAAAACACTACATTTCACAAAACAACATAACAAAACCAAAAACACATTTCACAAAACAACATAACAAAACCAAAAACACATTTCACAAAACAAATGAACAAAACCGAAAACACATTTCACAAAACAAATTGACAAAACACAACATCATTTCACAAAACAAATCAACGATACACAAAACATTTCACAAAACAAATTAACAAAAACGAAAACACTACATTTCACAAAGCAAATTAACAATACACAAAACACAACATATCACAAAACAAATTAACAAAATAGAAAACACAACAAACTTTTAATTTATTTAAATTTTGATTACATTTTCTATTTCCCACACAATGTTTTATATTCTTTTATAATTTAATATTTTATGTAAAGCACATTGCATTGCATTCCAAATGTACAGAAATGTGCTATATAAATAAAGTTTTGATTAATTGATTGATGAAGAATGTCCCAAAACTGAATGAGTCGGCCTGAACAGATTCTGTCTCCTGTGCAGGTTTCACACACTGAGCCAGAAAACACTGAGAACAGCTTCAGTTCTCTGCTTTATAGTGTAAAATATGTCCAAAATCCGCTTATTTTACAGTTTTTCTCAGTTGATTTGACATATTTTTTGACATATAAGTGCTGCTTTCTGTTCAGAAAACAAAAATCTGAACTCTGTCTGGCAGAGCAGCACAGTGTTTGTGAAAACTGTATCAAATGAAATGACACAAGATGGAGTGACTATATTTTATCAACTTAATCTATTTTCCATGATTATCTTATGATCATCATAAATACAAGACAAGGGACAAGGGACAAGTCCACATGTAACCCCCCCACCCAAACATCTGCTTTAATGTATTTGAATCTCTTCGTGTAGTTTTTTCAATTGATTAAACATAATAGTTCTTCTCGTCTCTGTATGTAAAACATAATTAATAAGAAAAGAATAGATACATAAATTGAATACATATAAGTCACATTATGGTCACATTATGTAAACTCTTCTATTCAGACTCCCAGCTTGGAATAGAATAGAAAAGAATAGAATAGAATAGAATAGAATAGAATAGAATAGAATAGAATAGAATAGAAAACAGTGTTCTTCTTAATCCATAGCAGATTTTCCCTCAGTAAAATCAGATTTGATTTTGATTTTATCATAGTGTCATACAGGTACACACACACTGGTGCTCACCCCACATGGAGTGACAGACAGTGAAACAAAGTGATCAAACAAAAGGTACAATACTGAACACAGAGTGCATGTTGTCAGTACATCTACCATTCGCCTTTAAATGACATTACAAACAATGAATTCCAGTATCGTAGTTTCCAATATCTCCAATAAATAAGGATTCCTTTCTTCTTCTCTTCTTCTTACAGACACATTGAGCAGTGTCAAATGTGTCACAGTCAATTTGTCTTTAAAGATAACAGAAAAAGAATAAATTCCCCAAAATAACTTTTTCCTACAGGAGTCCTCCTCTCTGTCTCTAATCTGCTGCTCTGCCTGAGACTCTCAGTGTTTCCTCCACCTGCTGCAGCTGTTTTCTCAGTGAAGTGAAGCGGTGAAGGTCAGGCTGCGCTCAGATCAGCTGTGAGAACAGACGGGCCGCCGGACCCGATAACCAGCTGGAGCTGAGTCGGGCGAACCCCGGCCTCCGATTGGTCGATGCGGAGCGGTGTTCGGGGATAAAAACGCGGCCCTGGGTCCGGTCCGGCGTCACATCGTCACGATGGCTTTCCTCTGGATCGTTTCCTGCTTCGCCTTCATCAGCGCCGCTTATGGTGAGAAACAAGACTCTTCTTCTGTTGGGGATTTAAAGTAGTTTTCATTGCATACTTGCTCAAAAAATCTGAAAACCCCCCAAGACTCACTCCTGTAGACTCTTGGTGTTCTACTGATATACTGATATATTGATATATTGATATATTGATATACTGAGGAAAGTCATGAGTTTGGATTCACAGCAGAAAGGCCAAGCTGAACTTCAGCTGAACTGAAATATCCTTTCAAAATGTTCCTCCATGACTTTTGCTAGACTTTCTGCACAATCCAGCATTGTTAGATTTTCAAAACCATGCTAGGAATCAGTCTTTATTATTATATTCAAACCCTCCAGCTGAAGGCCTTGTTTGCCCCAGAATCCAGCAGCCTCTGTAGAGCTGAAGCTGCTGATGCAGCGTCTGTAGCGGCTCTGTAGATTCACCAGTGTGTGAAGTTGCCTTGTGCAACTTTAAGGTGTTTAGTGTTCAATTTCTCAAATCCCATATGTCAAACTGTTCATAATTTGCAGTTTTCACCACCCAAAATGTCAGATGAACCCATGTTATTCCAGTGTTATTCCAGTGTAATTCCAGTGTAATTCCAGTGTAATTCCAGTGTTAGAAGCTGTCAGTAACCTGTTGCCCCCCCAGGCTGCGGTACTCCTGCCATCCCCCCCCAGGTGACTGGCTACGCCCGCATCGTGAACGGCGAGGAGGCGGTGCCTCACTCCTGGCCCTGGCAGGTCTCCCTGCAGGTCAGTCTGACGCTCACACAGCAAGTAGATCTGCTTCACACAGACAGGACGTAGATCTGCTTCACACAGACAGGACGTAGATCTGCTTCACACAGACAGGACGTAGATCCAGTGAATATATATATACATATGTATATATATGTATATATATACATATATATATACATATATATGTATATATATGTATATATATATCTACGTAAAACATAATAACAGTATCTATACAGAATGAGTATAGTCTGTATCTAGGTGTAAATATTGTAGTAAGCAGTTTGTTTTTCACTCAGCAATCCAACGGCTTCCACTTCTGTGGTGGATCTCTGATCAACGAGAACTGGGTCGTCACTGCTGCTCACTGCAACGTCAGGTCAATAGTTGGTTCTTTCTGTATATAACTGAATACCTCTACATGTTTTTATATAAAAAGAACATGTTACTAACAGCAGAGATACACAGTAGTTCGGCCTGCTTAACATACTAACTGGCACTAACTGTCTGTCAGGACTTACCACCGTGTGATTGTTGGAGAGCACGATAAGGGCAGCGGCTCCACCAGCGAGGACATCCAGATCCTGAGGCCCGCCAAGGTGACCACCTGCTCACTTTACACCCATATTATTGTAGTATTGTGTAGGTCTATCTATGTTATATTATAGTTATACAAAAACTGTACACACTTCCACCATGTCGCCCCCCCCCAGGTGTTCACCCACCCCCAGTGGAACCCCAGAACCATCAACAACGACATCAGCCTGATCAAGCTGTCCACGCCCGCCCGCCTGGGAACCAACGTGTCTCCCGTCTGCCTGGCCGAGTCCAGCGACGTCTTCGCCCCCGGCATGACCTGCGTCACCTCCGGCTGGGGCCTGACCCGCTACAACGGTGACACACACACACACACACACACACACACACACACACACACACTGTGCTCTGATAGTGCTCATCCAGAAAAATGAAGGAAAGGCAAAACGTATATTTGTCTCATAAAACAGAAATCCATCATAACAAGAAATAACAGATGAACAGCAATAGAACTATATGGACAGAGTCTTAAGAGGAGAGAAATCTGGAGCATCAGCCACAACTCAGGTGATCAACTCTCTCTCTCTCTCTCTCTCTCTCTCTCTCTCTCTCTCTCTCTCTCTCTCTCTCTCTCTCTCTCTCTCTCTCCTCAGCTCCCATGACTCCCAACAAGCTGCAGCAGGCCGCTCTGCCTCTGCTGTCCAACCAGGACTGCAAGAAGCACTGGGGCAGCAACATCTCTGACGTGATGATCTGCGCCGGAGGAGCGGGAGCCACGTCCTGCATGGTGAGACTCCGCCTCCTCCACAGACACATGTGTGATGGTCTGTAAGTAACAAGTAAACACATGAACAGCCATGGAAGTACTGACTCCCCCCCTCCCCCCCACAGGGAGACTCTGGCGGTCCTCTGGTCTGTGAGAAGGACAACATGTGGACTCTGGTTGGTATTGTGTCCTGGGGAAGCAGCCGTTGCTCCACCTCCACCCCCGCCGTCTACGCCCGCGTCACCGAGCTGCGCAGCTGGGCCGACCAGATCCTGGCTGCCAACTGAAGACGACCTGACCCCGCCCCCCTCCGGACCCCGCCCCCCTCCTGACTGCCCCCCCCCCCCCCCACATGTCATAACATAACTTTAATGAATAAACTGTATTTTGAAGTTACATTTTCTTGTGTTTGTGTTTATCTATTAATTTAAATATCAATTAACATAACTGTAAGGCATACTGAAATTTAATAATAAAAACCTGATCATGAGAGAAATTCAACCTCTAACATAGTGAATATAAACCAGAATTTGGGTTAAATGCCAATTTGTGTTGAATCAACAAAGCATTTTAGTGTGTATGCACTCATTAATAAAGCATTAAAATCCCCCCCACACCCACACACATATACACACACACACATACAAAGGAAACAGTTTATTGGATATAATCCTTCCCCATTTGGTGATGATAGCTGTTCCACCCCAACCACCCCATCCCCATGATCTTCAGTTTGTGAAATTAACAAATCACAGGAGCATTAATTTTTTTAATTTTTTTTTTATGCAAGAAACAATAACAAACAATAACAAATAATAATTTGTCTAAGTGATAAAGACATTAAGACAGGACACTCAGACGACATAACTGACATGTCACAGGTCATAGAAGGCGAGCAACGCAGACTAAAGGAGGGTGAGGGGAACAGCAAACCAGAAGGAAAACAAACAGACAAGACAGATAACAGAAAAAAACAATAATACACAAATAAATAAAATAAAATAAAAATGTGTGGATGTATTCTGGGAGTCTTTGGAAAAGGGCGTGAGGAGTGGGAGGAGGTGGAGGAGGTGGAGGTAATGGAGAGTGGGGGTGGGTGGAGGGGGTCACTCTGGATCCTATGGCCGTAGAAGCATTACTGAAGCGTACATACCCACCACAGTGACATACACTAGTACAACCATCCTTTACAATAACCATACAGCCCAGCAGGTCCAACTTACTATGGATTACAATAAGATTCATAACAGGTTTTTCACTATCGCTGCCACAGAGGCCCATATTCTGCCCGCACTGTCTGTCCTAAGCACAGCTATGCAGATAAGTAAACTCTTCCACAGATTACACAAGAATTGTCTTCCACTCTGGAGTTTATTGAGACGCTTTATATAAAATGCAGACCGAGTGAAAACTGGAAAACAAATAAAGGATATTCTAAGTTACTGAGATGTACAATAGATTGTTACATTTCTACACAAACATATTCAAATATATGAATTAACACCATAGCGTTACCATGTACAGACCATGTACATTCACTTAAATGTGTATATTCACTCTGTGAGAAGCTAAACTATAGGCTAAAGAATAGTCATTTCAGAGCTAACATATAAACTTAGGCTATGCTACATGCAAATAGCATTATTAATTGTAATTAACCAAAAACACATATAATACAAGAAATGATCCTTAATATATGTTGAGAATAGGTAACTAATTACAACACAGCAAAACAATGATGGATGCAAATTAAGTCTGCTTGACATCAACCTCTCCTACTGTCAGTCACATGAAACAGAATAAAACTCAACTTCCTGTTTCTGAGGTAAATTATTCCTATTGGCTACAACAACAGGCAAGAAATTTAACAGCACCACCTAGTGGCCACAATATTTACTAATGCCAGAACACTCCCCGCCTGACATCATTAAGATTTCATGAACACATTTTTTGTCCATTACTTTTTGTTTGGCACAACAGTGTCTGTTATGGGTCTCAGGAAGGTGTTGCATGTTCCTCCAGTGGCAAATTTAACTTCCACTTTCCTTACTTTCCTATCACAACTAGGGAAGGTTTTGACCACAATGCCCATGGGCCAGTGATTCCTCTTAGCCTGACTGTCCTTCAACAGCACAAGGTTCCCTTCTTGAAGATTTGGCCTCTCTGAAAGCAATTTTCTGCGGGCCTGTTAGGTAGAGAGGTGTTCATTTTTCCACCAATGCCAGAAGACATTGGACAGACTTTGTAGTTCCTCCACTGGCGTTTGTACAGGTCAGTTCCATTGAAGGTACCCAAAGGAGCGGAAGGAATCCCAACCTTTTGGGTAAGGAGCATAGCTGCTGTCAAGATGAGGGGAAAGTTGGTGGAAAAAATATACACAGCCATTAACAATAATGAATATGCTCTTGGCATTTTTTTTAGATGTATCCAAAGCCTTCGATACTATCGATCATGAAATTTTACTTGCTAAATTACATCATTATGGTTTTCATGATGCTTCGTATAAATGGCTAGCTAGTTACGTTTATAATCGAGAACAATTTGTCTATGCTAATGGTTGTGCCTCAACCAGGGCCAAGTTAACGTGTGGTGTCCCTCAGGGATTTATTCTTAGACCCTTGCTATTCCTTATTTATATTAATGATCTGCTGCTGTGTCTTCTACCTTACTTCAAATCATCTTTGCTGGTGATACCACTTTGATTTTATCCCAAAAATTTTTTGACTCAGTCATTAATGAAGCCAATTCTGGCATGGCCAAATTTTCTGAATTGTTTCAGGCAAATAAGTTATTTTTAAATGTTAAAAAATAAAAATGTATTGTTCATGGGTAAATCAACGTTGTCCTGACATTGAATTTTGGTCACCTGACGTCACAACCTACATTCAACCAAATTTCAGCGTCTAACAACGTTGGTGGCCAGCTGGGATCCAACTTGTCAATTAAAAAGTCATGACATCCATCATTATCATCAGAAAAAATAGTGGCTTGGTTCAACAGGATTGCCTCCTTACTCTTAATTTACCTACATCTCATGTACTGCAATATTGTTTGGAAAAGTCTGACCTTAGTTTTTTCACTGGACCCCAAATGGAAAGTAAGCGCCGCAGTGCGCTGACAAAACTGGAAGTGTCCATTGACTCCACCACATCAATGTGTATGGCCCTGACACTCATACATGTGATAAATGACATGTTAGCGCACCCTCCCTGAGTGCGACGAGAAACAACTGACCAAGGTCCGAACACATCCATTCCGATATAGGAGAATGGAGCCAGCCATCCTTTGTGTCTCTGTTCTCCATCGGAGTTTACAGCAGGTCACACAGTTGTTGATAATGGTGCTGATGCACTATTTACCACCAATGGCCCATAAGCCAGCTGATCCCACCGCACCCTCTGTGAAGTGACGTCCTTGGTCCTTGGTTGTTAGATGGTGGTGTTGAGGAATGATGAGTGGATTCCTCTCATCAATTTTGAGATCTGCTCGTAACAAATGTCCTTCCACTCTGAGGACATCATCCAGGTAAGGAGACAATCTACTGAGGGGGCTCTGTTTAGGGATATCTTTCCCTTCCATGATGCATTTGAAGACTTCAGGGAAGGCCTCATGTTGAAGACTGCATATGATGATGCCTTTAGCCTTACAAAGGTCTTCTGGGCAGAGTTTCTTGCTCGTGTACCAGCCTTGACAGCTACTCTTGTTGCCTTCTTACTTGAAAAAGCGAGTTATGTGGATGAGCCTTGCTACGGCTCTTATCAGCGAATTCAAAGCGCCTGGAATTCAGTGGGGGCTCTGACACAAGTGACACAAGATGTCACCAAAGGGAGGACCTCTATGTCAGATTCAGGGTCAACTAAGTCAAAAGATGCTTCAGGTTCCGTCTCATTCTTAGCTGGCCCCAACAGAAAGTCTGGCCCTTTAATCCACGTGCTGGACATTAAGGTGTTAGCTGGGATTGACCAGCTGGGTTTGCATTTGTGGGAACGCCTCTGGTCGTGGTACGAATCCGACTTCAGATTTGCCTTCTGTGTCTGTTACTTTAATGTAGGCCACGGCCGCTATAGCTTGCGTAGAGGCGTCACAGAAAACACAGAGCTCCCTGTTCGTGGCACCGCTGAAGGAGATGGAAGTGTATACCCTTGGGATTTTGACATGTTCAGTATCTTTGAGGGAGTCCTTCCACTCACACCATTCCTTAAGCCTCTTTTCAGGGAGTGGGGCGTCCCACTCACAGGCCTCCATTGTAAGTTCCCTTAACAAATCCCTACCCCGGGTGCTGATAGGAGCTGCGAATCCCAGTGGATCAAATATGCTATGGTTGATAACACCCCTCTGCGGGTGTATGGCTTCTCTGTAGCAGACACCCGGAAGGTGAACATGTCGGTGACAACATCCCAACTCATTTCCAGACTTCGCTGCATGGGTGGGAAGTCTGCACTGAGGTCAAGGTCCTTTAGGGCCTTCACAAGGTCCTCCTTGGGAAATGCCTTCATCACATTGATGCTGTTAGACACGATTTTGTGCAACTTCAAGTTGGATGCAGCAAGCGTTTCTTGGGTCTTCTTGAGAAGATCAGTGGTTTCATTTTCTGAGGGAAGGGAAATGAGGCCATTGTCGAAATAAAAATGCCGCTCCACAAAGTGTCTTGTCTTACAGCCATAATTCTCTTGATCTTGGGATGCTCTCCTGAGCCCGTAGATTGCTACAGCAGGTGATGGACTGTTTCCAAACGCATGTACTGGGCCTCCCAAGGTGTCCTCCATATCATACCAGAGGAAATGCAAGAAGTTCCTGTGATCCTCTCGTACAAGGAAGCAGTGGAACATCTGCTGTATATCAGCAGTCACCACCACCCGCTCCCCAAGCAAGCTGGAGTACATCGTTCAAGGATAATCTGTGGTGTCGGCACTGGAATCAAATACCACCTGTATCTGGTTTTTCTTTTGGGGGTGGTAAAACCCCAAAAAAGGAAGGCACCAGCATTCCTCTTCTTGTTTTATAGGTGGTGCTGGTTCTGCATGTCCATTATCAAATATTTTTTGCATGAGGTCTACAAAATGTTGTTTCATTGCAGGTTGCTTCTTCAGCATGCAACAGACTGAGGCGAGGCATTGGCTTGCTTGTGTTTTGTTGTCTGAGAGGCCTGGTCTAGGAGAACAAAAAGGCAGTTGAGCTATCCAACTGTTCGACTCATCCTGATAGACTTCCTTCTCCATTATTGACTGAGATATACAGTATGTGTTCTGAAACATAAAGCTAAGCAAATTCTGGCCGATCCCTCACATCTTCATTTTAATGAGTTTGACAAACTTCCATGTGGGAGGCGCTATAGGATGCCCAGGGCCTCAAAAAAACATATTTATTCATTTATTACATTTATTCCACATGCCATTGCTCTGATGCATTCTTAAAGTATTGCTTTATTAGTTTCTACCATGGAACTCTGATTTGATGAGTTTCATGTTGGCCTACTGGTTACTTACTCGAAGCTCTGTATCTGTGTTGTCTAGGTGTTGGTCCGTTTGGAGACTGTGCTGTTTGATGCTGTATTGTGGTGTATTGCTTCATGTGTATTTTATGCATTTTTTAACTAAAACCATGATGAAGCCAAAGGCAAACTTCCAGAAAGGTGGACAATAAAGTATCAATCTATCTATATATCTGCAGGAAGACCAGGGGCCCGTTCCATAAAGCGCGCTAAGAAAAGTGGGGATTAAAGTCCAAAACCTGACTTGAATGAACCTAACAAATCAGTCGGGGCTAAAGCGGTTCCATAAAGGTCAATTCAAGTTCACGCAATCAGACTAATTCAAGACAGGTTCAGGTTAGTCTGGATAATTGCGTGTCACGCCATTCTTAGCAGCCCGAGAGGTCGAACATGGATCACGTCGATGCACCACGGCAAAAAGCAACGGGAAAGAGAGAGCGGCGATGTTCACGGCCACCGAGCAGCGCTTAATAGTAGAAATATATGAAGGAATGAAACATATAATAACCAAAAAAGGTAATACAGCGGCCATAAACAAAACAAGAGAGAAAGCCTGGCAGAAATTGCTGATCGATTGAATGTGTAAGTAGCAACTAAGTTAAAATGTAATAAAATATTTTGATACAACCAAATTAAATCTTGGGCACAATACATCCAAACAGTAAGAACAGAAAACCTGTAGGTTATTAAAATATCTCATACAAGAAATACATAGATATTAAACCTCAAGGCTGCAAATGTATACATGTTCACTCGTTTAATATATACGTATATATTATGTATATTTGATGAATGATTTCAACAAATTAAACCTTTTTATTGGGGGGGGGGCACTTTTAAACAGCAACAACTTGAGTGGAGAGAAAAGAACGTGGCAGCAGGTGAAAACTAAATATAAAAATATTGTAAGCATAATCAGCTTGATGCTAGAACTGTCCAATCTCATGATGTTTATTAATTGCAGCTGCAAAAAAGAAGAGTGATGTTGCTGGCACCGGGGGAGGGAGGAGGGAGGAGGGGAGGGGGGGAGGAGGGGGGAGGGAGGGCCAGCAGCACATTGAACTTCTGCAGAGGAGCCTGGAGCTGATCAAGGGGCCAGTCAGAGGGAACAGAGGGGGAACAGTCTGAATCCACGCCACCTAGTACTTATCAATGAAAGGACACGCCATGACTGACAGAGAACGACACATGGGTTGAGGTCCTTATTTAAACCATACACCCACTAAAGACATCTAAGTTTACTTTTTGACATTGTTTTAAATGTATTAATCAATACATTAACCAATTTTTAAACATGGTTTCCTATCGGGCAAATACTACATTTCTGGTCAATATAATTTTTTGCAATTGTACTGTTAACTATTTATATAGCTATTGTCATTCTGTTGGGGTAATTTAGATTGAGACATATTTTATGTAGCATAAGCCTAAATGTTTGATATCACATACCATATAATTAAACACGTAGGTCTATATCTTATCATTAATCATTGTATAATTTATTTAATTTATTATTTATTTAAGTTGATTTTCTATGAACTTTAATTTTTTCACTGATAGTGGTTAATAAAGTAAAATAATATGGCAATCTTGTGATGGTCTGGCAAGCTGAAGCTTTCTTTCACTTGCATGGTGTTCTGACACTGGGAGAAGTAGCTGGGTCGGCCTAGGATGTGTGTCTTGAAAATGTTCACCTCTTTGGGTTTGTGAGCCCCACCTAGACATCACCCACGATCACCCACCTCAAAGCTGCCCTCTGTACAAATGGAGCATTTGGAGGTCCGTTGCATTGATCATACACTATATAGACTTGGATAACTTGGATCTCTTTCAAGGAGTAGAATTTTGGCATTGGGGTCGAGCGGTGGAATCTCTCCAGCAATGTTCTTGAGATGAGGGTGGCAGCATGTGGCTTTAGTGGTCGGGATTTCAGCTCGATTGTCAGGTAACATGTTGCACTAAATAATGGTGGACAAGGCCAGACTACATTGCCCATCAGCTGACTCCACAATGATATTGCTTGCTCTCTTGCCAGTTGCCTCTGATACCCCTGCACAAGTCTTGGAGTATATGGCGAAGAGTTGTTGGTGATGCCGAAGATGACCCCCCCCCCCCCCCCCCCCCCCACATCTGTTTTAATGTATTTTAATCTCTTCATGTATTTTTTCAATTGATGAAACAACTCCCCACAACATACTTCTAGAATAGAATAGAAAACAGTGTTCTCCTCAATCCCTAGCAGTTTTTCCCTCAGTAAAATCAGATTTGATTTTGATTTGATTTGATTTTATCATAGTGTCATACAGGTACACACACACTGGTGCTCACCCCACATGGAGTGACAGACAGTGAAACAAAGTGATCAAACAAAAGGTACAATACTGAACACAGAGTGCATGTTGTCAGTACATCTACCATTCACCTTTAAATGACATTACAAACAATGAATTCCAGTATCGTAGTTTCCAATATCTCCAATAAATAAGGATTCCTTTCTTCTTCTCTTCTTCTTACAGACACATTGAGCAGTGTCAAATGTGTCACAGTCAATTTGTCTTTAAAGATAACAGAAAAAGAATAAATTCCCCAAAATAACTTTTTCCTACAGGAGTCCTCCTCTCCGTCTCTAATCTGCTGCTCTGCCTGAGACTCTCAGTGTTTCCTCCACCTGCTGCAGCTGTTTTCTCAGTGAAGTGAAGCGGTGAAGGTCAGGCTGCGCTCAGATCAGCTGTGAGAACAGACGGGCCGCCGGACCCGATAACCAGCTGGAGCTGAGTCGGGCGAACCCCGGCCTCCGATTGGTCGATGCGGAGCGGTGTTCGGGGATAAAAACGCGGCCCTGGGTCCGGTCCGGCGTCACATCGTCACGATGGCTTTCCTCTGGATCGTTTCCTGCTTCGCCTTCATCAGCGCCGCTTATGGTGAGAAACAAGACTCTTCTTCTGTTGGGGATTTAAAGTAGTTTTCATTGCATACTTGCTCAAAAAAATCTGAAAACCCCCCAAGACTCACTCCTGTAGACTCTTGGTGTTCTACTCATATACTGATATATTGATATATTGATATACTGATATACTGAGGAAAGTCATGAGTTTGGATTCACAGCAGAAAGGCCAAGCTGAACTTCAGCTGAACTGAAATATCCTTTCAAAATGTTCCTCCATGACTTTTGCTAGACTTTCTGCACAATCCAGCATTGTTAGATTTTCAAAACCATGCTAGGAATCAGTCTTTATTATTATATTCAAACCCTCCAGCTGAAGGCCTTGTTTGCCCCAGAATCCAGCAGCCTCTGTAGAGCTGAAGCTGCTGATGCAGCGTCTGTAGCGGCTCTGTAGATTCACCAGTGTGTGAAGTTGCCTTGTGCAACTTTAAGGTGTTTAGTGTTCAATTTCTCAAATCCCATATGTCAAACTGTTCATAATTTGCAGTTTTCACCACCCAAAATGTCAGATGAACCCATGTTATTCCAGTGTTATTCCAGTGTAATTCCAGTGTAATTCCAGTGTAATTCCAGTGTTAGAAGCTGTCAGTAACCTGTTGCCCCCCCAGGCTGCGGTACTCCTGCCATCCCCCCCCAGGTGACTGGCTACGCCCGCATCGTGAACGGCGAGGAGGCGGTGCCTCACTCCTGGCCCTGGCAGGTCTCCCTGCAGGTCAGTCTGACGCTCACACAGCAAGTAGATCTGCTTCACACAGACAGGACGTAGATCTGCTTCACACAGACAGGACGTAGATCTGCTTCACACAGACAGGACGTAGATCTGCTTCACACAGACATTACAAACTTCAGCATTAACTTCAGCACTAGAAGTTCATGTCTGTGTGTTTTCTAGCTTCTCAGAAGTCTAGACAGTCAAAACCTTTTATAATACTCTGACAAATGTAACAGTATAACATATATATGTATATATATATCTACGTAAAACATAATAACAGTATCTATACAGAATGAGTATAGTCTGTATCTAGGTTTAAATATTGTAGTAAGCAGTTTGTTTTTCACTCAGCAATCCAACGGCTTCCACTTCTGTGGTGGATCTCTGATCAACGAGAACTGGGTCGTCACTGCTGCTCACTGCAACGTCAGGTCTGTTAAACATCTGTTGACCTCTGACCCCTGACCCCTGACCTCCTTACTGCTAGCTGCCTGTATGCTGCAAAGCTTATTCTACTTATTCTACTCATTGAAGGTGGATTTCGACTTGATTGTAGTTTTAGTTCTACAAACATTTCTATTTCTATTTTGACCAGATGCCATTCAGCTTTGTCAGTTAGCTAAATTGCGCTCTGAGAAAACGGCTTCTTGACTCCGCCCCCTGAGGTTTAACTCAACCAATCAGATTATTTCTGCCTGTCTGTAGAGCTAAAACTACAATCTGTCAGTATGTGTCAGTGTCTGATCTGGACTGATATTCAGAGTTGAGGTCATGCAAACTGCATCTGAATTGATATGAAAACATAGTTGGTTCTTTCTGTATATAACTGAATACCTCTACATGTTTTTATATAAAAAGAACATGTTACTAACAGCAGAGATACACAGTAGTTCGGCCTGCTTAACATACTAACTGGCACTAACTGTCTGTCAGGACTTACCACCGTGTGATTGTTGGAGAGCACGATAAGGGCAGCGGCTCCACCAGCGAGGACATCCAGATCCTGAGGCCCGCCAAGGTGACCACCTGCTCACTTTACACCCATATTATTGTAGTATTGTGTAGGTCTATCTATGTTATATTATAGTTATACAAAAACTGTACACACTTCCACCATGTCGCCCCCCCCCAGGTGTTCACCCACCCCCAGTGGAACCCCAGAACCATCAACAACGACATCAGCCTGATCAAGCTGTCCACGCCCGCCCGCCTGGGAACCAACGTGTCTCCCGTCTGCCTGGCCGAGTCCAGCGACGTCTTCGCCCCCGGCATGACCTGCGTCACCTCCGGCTGGGGCCTGACCCGCTACAACGGTGACACACACACACACACACACACACACACACACACACACACACTGTGCTCTGATAGTGCTCATCCAGAAAAATGAAGGAAAGGCAAAACGTATATTTGTCTCATAAAACAGAAATCCATCATAACAAGAAATAACAGATGAACAGCAATAGAACTATATGGACAGAGTCTTAAGAGGAGAGAAATCTGGAGCATCAGCCACAACTCAGGTGATCAACTCTCTCTCTCTCTCTCTCTCTCTCTCTCTCTCTCTCTCTCTCTCTCTCTCCTCAGCTCCCATGACTCCCAACAAGCTGCAGCAGGCCGCTCTGCCTCTGCTGTCCAACCAGGACTGCAAGAAGCACTGGGGCAGCAACATCTCCGACGTGATGATCTGCGCCGGAGGAGCGGGAGCCACGTCCTGCATGGTGAGACTCCGCCTCCTCCACAGACACATGTGTGATGGTCTGTAAGTAACAAGTAAACACATGAACAGCCATGGAAGTACTGACTCCCCCCCTCCCCCCCACAGGGAGACTCTGGCGGTCCTCTGGTCTGTGAGAAGGACAACATGTGGACTCTGGTTGGTATTGTGTCCTGGGGAAGCAGCCGTTGCTCCACCTCCACCCCCGCCGTCTACGCCCGCGTCACCGAGCTGCGCAGCTGGGCCGACCAGATCCTGGCTGCCAACTGAAGACGACCTGACCCCGCCCCCTGACCCCCCCCACCCCCACCCCTCCTCCTGACCCCTGACCCCGTCCCGCTCGGCCCGCCGCTCCCACATCTGCGCTTCGGGTTGAAAGAAACTCGACTGAGCCGGACGCTGAATTTATAATAAATAAATTCGAACATCACTGATTTTGTTTGCCTGGTTGTTGCTGCTCTGGTTGAGCTGGAAGGTTAAAGGTTAAAGACCGCAGGAAATCATCTTTGGTTCATGTATTGTACTTCCTGTTGAAACAGGATGTTGGGGCGGGAGAGATCATTCAAAAGTGAAAACCAATGGGAGATCAGCTAGGAGTGGGAACTTAGTAGAGCATTAGTTAGCTTTCTTCTGGATACAGGTTCACTAAATAGAATTATAACAGTTATGTAAAGTATGTTTTCATGATACCACACACTCCGCTACAGAGGGTGGCGGTTCTCCTCCATAAAACTCAGAGAAGAAGAAGAAGAGATGATTGGGAAGAGAAGGGCAGTTTTATGGGGGAGTGGGAGGAGTGGGAAGTGGTGGGACCGTTCAAAAATCAGGTCACCATTAAAGATACTCTGTTTTCCAGGAAGGAGTGGGGTTTCATTTCACTGGGTGTCATTTCTGCCTCAGACAGCAGATGGCGCTCTCTACCAGCCAGTCAGAAGAGAAGCTCCAGCTCTCTGATCTGGTCTGATCTGATCTGAGAGATGAAGCTGAACCTGAGAGCTCATCTGGCTTGATGATGAGGATTTGTCAGCTTGGGTTAATTCATACGGAACAAACACAGACGGATTTTATTTTAATCGTGCAGAAATCAAACCAAAGGAACGCAGGGAAACATTTTAACAGCAAATATGTTATTTCAACTGAACAAAATCCCTGCAGTTAATCCAGTGACTCCAGAACAACAAACTTCATATCAATATATCATACAGTATATGAATGGCAAGTGGGCCTTATGGTCTGGGGATGCAGGAGGTCCAGTCAGTTCCACCCCAGGTTCCCTCTTGGGTTTGAATATTTACACATTGGAACAGCAGATACAGAATATGCATGTGACATTGTTGTAAAAAATTCAAACTTTGACGCTACTTAACAGGAAATTTAAGGGGAAACTCGGGGTGCGAGGGGTTAAACTGAGGCTATAATAAGGTGAGTTTCCCACTTGGAAACTATAAGAGTTTCATGAAATATCAGAAACAATGTCCAGAAAATATTTCCAAGCAGAAGCATAAGAACAAGGCTTCCGTCTTTCTGAGAGTATTTCTGCTCTTCATTTAATTTCCTTGAAGGACATCAGGAGGTATTTTCCATTGGAGAGCATCGCTCTCTCCGTCGCCATGGCAACATCTCCACGCTGTTTTGCAGCAACCGGTTCCCACAATCAGATCTACATGAGTTTCAGTTTAGTTTTCTACATCTGTAAATGAAATATGACGGAGAAGGTGAACAATCTTTTACTACACATTTTTCACTTATCTCATTCTGCATATATTTCATATCCTTGGTGTATTTTCATATCTTACATTTTTTTTGTCTTGCATCAGTAAGTGTTATTGCTGTTATTTTCCGTTTTTTAAATTCATACATTTCTTGTTAACATGTTCCAGTGTTGAAATTGTTGTGTGTTGTTTTAATAATCCCATGTGCTAAATTCTTATTTACATTCTGTTCTACTTTCTACATTTCTCGCTGTATCTTCTGCTGCAGCCGGCTGATTCCCTCACAGGGAGTTCATCTTTGAAGAGACATAATCTGGATGATGATGATGATGATGATGATGATGATGGTGATGATGATGATGATGATAATGATGATGATGGTCAGCATAAAGCAGCATAATATTTTGGCATTAATAACACTTGAATAACAGTCAGTTGTGTATTAACGGTCTGGTCACTCTGTTATTGCTGGAGTCTTTGGGTGTTCCTGGAGCCTGAGCTGCAGCTGACTGATGGTTTACAGGTTTGTTTTGTTTCTGTTTTCCTGCAGCCTCCACCAGCAGAAGTGTTGCTGCAGACTTGGCAGACGTCATGAAGCGGTTTGGACTTCCGACAAACAAATCGACACGAGCCAAGCTGAGATAAACGTCTGTTTCTGCAGTGTGAGTCGGGTTTCAGCCTGTCGACCCGCAGCCTCCCTCTTTCCCTCCATCAGTCCATCAGTCCTGCTCTCTGTTATCAGCTGCTTGACTCTGATTCATATGAGACTCTGCCTTCTTTCATTTGCCCTGCGTTGTGTTTAAAGCCTGCTGTCGCTCTGTGTGCCGCCGTCTCCATTCTGCTCATTTCCTTCCTCTGACTCACACTGCGACTCTCCTGCCTGCTTCTGATGCGTTCACAGAAAAGCTCTCCTCTCTGTGTGTGATGCCGATCTTACAAGTCAAGTTTATTAATTCTGTTTTGTTTCCCCAGCTGGCTCTTTTCCTGGAATTGTCAGACAAACAACTTTTCATCTGAAAGACGAGACTTTTTCTCTTCATTCACATAAAAAAATGACCAACATTTTTTCTTATTTTAATTATTATAACATGCTTGGATCATGCATCCTTGGGTCTCTTGAAAGGCGCTATATAAATCGAAGTTATTATTATTATTATTATTATGAATGTTGAGGTAGTTAACAGGTAAAAACAAGAGCAACAGCTTAGTTATAATAGCCAATAATCAAACACATGAAGGCAAAACAACAACTGGTAAATAAACGGACAGGGACTTTTATTGTGAAAAGAACAGAAAAACTTTGCCACTGGCTGGGACCTTTACTGTGAAAAGAACAGAAAAAAACTTTGCCAGAGAGGAACCAAAAGCCGGACTGACTCTGGAGCAAAACTGAATTTATACAAGTTTACAGAGTACCACAACTTTCTTGCTATTTTATTGTTTTTAAATGCTTATTTTATATTCAGTATTTTCCCCTGCAGTATCCAGTTACTGCTGCAACAAGCTAACCGAGTTAATCTTATAATTTTATCTTAATTATCACATCTGTGATCCTCAATTACAAATAATGAGTCACACTTCTACAACAAAAGGACAGTAGAATAAGACTAACTTCACTCTCCAGTTCACTCAGTTTATAGAGAATAACAAGAGAGTGAGTTGGTGGAGAAGTAACTGTGTTGTTTAGATGCACACACACACACACACACACACATACACACACACACACACACACACACACACACACACACACACACACACACACACACACATTTAAGCACAGGAATAAATTCACTGTTATTCATCTACTGTATTCACCCATGCAAAAACATCTCTCTGTCTCTCTCTTTCTGTCTGTCTGTCTCTCTCTCTCCCTCTCTCTGTTTCTGTCTGTCTGTCTCTCTCTCTCCCTCTCTCTCTTTCTGTCTGTCTCTCTCTCTCTCTCTCTCTCTCCCTCTCTCTTTCTGTCTGTCTCTCTCTCTCTCTCTCTCTCTCTCTCTCTCTCTCTCTCTCTCTCTCTCTCTCTCCCCACCTGCTCCCTCCCACATGTTGAAGCTCAGTCTCATTAATGATCTTCGAGGCTCCTGTTCTGATCTGCAAACAGGCTGCTGATCCATCAAGACTCAATATAACAAGGCTCTTATCTCAGTATGCGTCAAATGAGAGACAGACACAGTGAGGTGTGTGTGTGTGTGTGTGTGTGTGTGTGTATATGTGTGGGGCTGCAGATGTAAAGAGAGAGATAAAATATGTCCACGCTACATGTTTTCCAACCAAATAATTAATCATGGTAAAGCTGCGCTGGCTCAGATTTGACTGTATAATATTAAAGCTGCTGTAGTCCAGAGGAGCGTTAGGGTTTAGACGCTTCAGCTTTTTGTAACACTGGAAAACTTTTGTTTTGGGTAATCGTCTATTCACTGGATTAAGACACAATACAACTCACCTATGGCTGTCGTCATTATTAACGACATAACATCACAAAGCTTCACATTACAAGGAACTAAACATGGATGCCAGCTCTCTCCCTCACTATATGCCATATTTATTGAACCGTTAGCTGCTGCAACACGTTAATCTCCCAAATGACTGGACTCACCACCTTCAGCACGGTCAGCCTTTATGCAGACGATGTGTTGTTGTACCTACAAAACCCAGGCATCTAGGCATGAATATTTCCACCAATCTGTCAGACTTGTTTCAACTTGAATCCATTAATAAAACAATTCACGATGACTGGATGAACCTGCCTCTCTCCAACACTGGAAGCACTGCAACAATAAAAACGGCTGTTTTTCGAAGATCAGTTACCGTTTTACCAAGATTCTGGTCCAACTCACTACAAACTGGCTCAACACAATAGACTGCAATAACAAAATTCTATTGGAAAAACAAATCACCTCGAATCAGACTGACAAATTACAAAAAGATCAATCTCATGGAGGCTTAAATGGCCCACACTTCCTAAACTACAGTCTAGCAAACCAACTACAGTATATAACCAAATGGATTCATCCAGACCATCATGACAACCCATGGATAGAAACTGAGCAGACTGACTGTAAATAAATCTCTATCACTGACTTACCATTCCTTAACAGGACTATAACACACCATAACTGCTTCAAAGACTCTGATAAAAAGATTTGGCTCAGACTTTTCTGATCAAAATAGCACCATCTATTTTCTATTTTATCACCCATACAGCACACACAATGCCTACAGTTAAAATGTGCAATTAAGGCAAAAAACAGTAAAACTGACAACTCTCTTCAGTCAGCACCACTGATGGGAAAACCTTAACGAAATAAGACTCTAAGAAACCTCTTTCAAAAATATATAAACTTTTATCGACCATCTGCTTCCCAATCCAGAAATGGGAACATGACTTGACAATAAGTACCAATCTAGACTTCTGGACCCAAATCTGCAGGAAAAACGTTTCCATGACGAACAATACACACACAGCTAATCACAATCAAGAAGTACAAAATGGGATTTGTGGACACTGGCGTACGCTCACACTGCACACACACACACAGCAGAACAAAACTCTGCACACCAACCCATCAGTTCTGACAGGAAGTAATCAACAACTTCCTGCTATCTCCACGACTCCATCCCTCTGTCTGGAGACACCTCAGATATACAGCTGTATATATCAGCTGTTCTACTGAGCTCTACTGAATACCATTCTACTGACTTGGAAAAACAGAGACCAACTCTCCACTATACAGCGGCTCAATGTGCTAACAGAAAAAATCTGAATGGAAAGACTCACTCCCTCGCTTAAAAACCAGGAAGATACATTTAATTAATTTTGTTGTTTTGAACGAATGCCACATACACACAAACGCAAACACACACACACACAATTCCAATTTCAGACTCCCACGCATTTCCTTTTGTTCTCCATCCTCTCTGTTAATCGTATTCTCCGTCCTTATGACAATCAAAGTTATCTCATGAAACACGACCAGTCTCTGATGTTATGTTTTATGTAGTGGCGCCCGGCTGCCTGCCAGCCCGCCGCTCGCTAACAGAGAGCACAGAGTGACTGTGTATTAATAAAGTCACCAGAGCGGTGATCCAAACATCATTTGTGTCTCCTGTGCTGTGTGAAACCTGCTGTACCTTAGTCTTTGCTACAGTGTGTTTTTCTTCTTGGTGGATAACTGGCCAATCGTAGACGAGGTGACATCACCGCCAGATATTTCCAGCAGCTACAATGGAGTTTGATATCAGAAAGAAAAGGCGAACTTTAGGGATAAACGTATTCCTTAAATGAGTTCCTCCCACTGAAGCTCAATGGGAAAGCAAGGCAGCCATGCTAAAATTGTTTGCACTCATTGCTACTGTAAGGGTGTTTTCACACTTGGTCCCTTTCAGCCCTTCAAACGAACTCAGAGCGATTAGTCAGCATTTTTTGCGCATATGTGAACACTCCAAAAGAACTCAGACCCCTCTGAAACAAACCGTACTCAGACCTCCTCGGGAGGTGGTCTGAGTACGGCTCGCTTCAAGTCCGCGTTGCGGTTCTCTTACCCTGTGCGTTGTGAACACAAAGCGCTCCAGGTTCGCTTCGCCCTTTGCCGTTGTATTTTAGCCCTCTAGGCTTGCCGTAGACAGATCACATGCTATTGCACTGGGACGCTCAAAATAACAAATAGACGGAACCATGACCGCTTGTAACGCGAGCAAGACTAGTGGACGAGGAGCAGTTTGGTCCGAGGAAGAAACTACTGCACTTCTCCAGATTTGGAACGAAGAACACATCAAACGGCAACTGTCTACAACTCACAGAAACGCGAAGTAAAGGTTTTCCTCCAATTTTCAGTTCATATGAAAGCGAGGGGCTTCATTAGGACCGCACTGCAGTGCCGCATCAAAGTAAAAAAACTACGTCAAAAGTACTTTACCACACACGATAAAATGAGAAAAAGCGGAGAATCCTCTGACATAAAAGACACATGCCCCTTTCACGATGAACTGGACAGTTTTCTGTGTGGAAGCGCCTGTGCCAACCCTAAAAATTTCATTGAAGGGGGAAGTGTGAACAGAAAGAGGACTGAGGCCCCATCAGAGCTGAAGTGGACCAGAAAGAGAACTGAGTCTTTCAAATGAACTGACGATGTGAACACAAAAAGAACTGAGTCCCTTTTCTGTTGGTCCACTTTTTGGTCCACTTTAAGAGGACTGAGTTTGGTTTGTTTAAAAAGGACTATATGTGAAAACACCCTAACTCACATTTGGTTAGAGCCTCCACCACATTACATACGATACACTGACTGGCTGAATACACTTTAAATAAATCCATCCCGACAGAGCTGGGAGGGGCGGAGGAGGGAAGGGAGGCCGGCTCGTTACTGAAGGGCTGCAGGTCTGAATCCAGCGTCCGTTCATGTATTTTTAGACAGTGTCAGAATTAATAACCGGGAGTCGGTAGAACGGTAGATAATTAATAACTTGGAGTCAACTTTTCCCCACAGCGCCTGCTGGCTCGACTCGCTTCACTCCCTCTGTAAATGCTGGACTTGACCTTTCCTCTCCTGCCTCCTTTCCTGAAACGCTTCGGGGGAAAGATGTGAATAATTATCTACTGTACAGAAAGTGATGCTGAGCGACCTGCGGCCCTCTGCACACTGACATGGTGAATAAAAACTTTAAGTACAACATAAGTGACATTTTAATTTTACTCTGCTTGGCGCTTGTTGCCCTTTAAATGCTGGCTGCCACAACAGACCACTTACATCCTGGTTACTGCGTCTGACCTGTGACATAACAAAAAAAAAAAAAGAAATCTAACTTAAGTGTTTACATCCCCAATAAATGGAAAGACTGAGCAGGAATCTGTCTGCGTTAACCAGGGTGTTACAGCCTCATTAATCTGAATTACCATAGGAAACAAACTAACAAGGATGTCAAAACAAAATTTGCAAAAACGAATAGAAATAATTTTTTACAAAAAAGAAAGCTTAAGGAAAATGACAAAATGAGGGGAAAAAAGGAGTTGGAGGTCCTGGACAAAATTAACAAAAGTTAACAAACTAACCCAAAACAAAACCCGAAAGTTGAAACCAACCCAAATAATAAAGCAACAAATCTTAGAGCAGCAACAAAATGGGAGAGAGGTGGAGCGCAGGAGGCTGTTCCCTCTCCTCCTGGTTACTGAAGCCCAGCGGAGAGCGTGAAGCACAGAGCCTCGCTTCATGAAAGTTGCGACATGCGGGCTGAGATCTGCGAGATGCGATCGATAGATTTCTGCTGCTCTTTTTGGAGAGTTTCACGTAGAAATTTCAAGCCATGAGTGCATGTCGCAAAGCGCGCTCACGTAGGCAATCGGTACATCGGCAATCGTTCTCCTCCCCCTGCCTCGTTTAGGTTTTGTATCGAAGATTTTTGTCCCAAGACGCAAACCAAAGGTGCCGCTGTGGGCCGCAGAGGTTTTGTTATTCCACAGCTTCTTCAGGAAGCAGTGAACAGGTGAAGTGAGACTGACACTGTCTGACCTGACATCTCTGTCAAGAGGGTCGCTTTAATTTCATATTTCATGCCGTGGCAATCTTGATCTTTCAGCAACTCATTATCTCCATAATTATCTCAAGTGTGGGTGAGATCAGGGAAGAATCTTTCTGGAGCGTCTCCGTCTCCACACGGTCAAAGGAGATTTACAAGGAAAGAGTTTAATGTATGAAGCCTGCAGCCTGCACAGTTTTATTATCGATGCATTTTCATGAAACACATTGTGACAATATTGCGATCTGCAATTGAAAATCTCCACAAATCGTTTGTGTGAAATCAGTTCCTCTGATTATTGACTTATTAACATAGAGATATCAGATAAAGGTGTAGAATAGAGCCATACTTTTGAGCAATCCTCCTCCGCCTGCTTCCTGGCGTGGATCCACCCATCCTCACCTGAGCTCACTCATCACTCATCATGGTCTACTCTACATGCCCCGCCCACTTCCTTTGTCCTGGCTGGCAGCAGCACTGTCTGGACCTGTTCCACATACACACCTGTGGCTGAGCGTGACTGAAGTGAGTTTATGAGTCTTCATGTTGTTGTAGTTTAATGGTTATTTGTAGATTGAATGTGATCAAATGCTTGACCAGTGTGTGTTTATTGGTAAATGCTGTAATGGTCACTTTGCCTGTTTGCCTTGAGACTACAGATTATAGGGTAACACTTTACAATAAGGGTACATTAATTAAGGGTTAGTTAATGCTTAATAAGCATTAACTAATAAGCACCTTAATAAGCACCTTAATTAACAGTTAACTAATGTGTCTGGTAATCATTTACTAATGGTGTTCATGTTAACAAAGGTATTAATTTATACATTATTTAATAGTCATCTTTATAAACTATTAAATAATGTATAAATTAATACCGTAGTTAACATGAACACCATTAGTAAATTACACATTAGTTAACTGTTAATTATTATTATTAAGCATTAACTAACCCTTAACTTAGTGACCCTTATTGTAAAGTGTTACCGATTATAGTATTGTGTGTAAGTGCGCAGTGACACATGATTCATTAACTGTAGTTCTTATTTGAGGAGATGCAACATCTAGAATTATTATAACCTAATAATAGAATATTTATAAATTCTTTCATTATGTAATTGTTAAATGTAATGTTTTGCATGATGTAATTTCAGCAGTGGCAGGCTGGCCCCTCACCCCTTTGGTTAGAGTACGAATATTTAATGTTTTGTTAGGTACCTAATTGTGTTAATTGTGTGATGTTATACATTGGTTAACTGTATATTGTAATTCTTGTGTGTTTTTCTGTTTGTCACTGATAGAAAACCATAACCGTCACAAGCCTCATCATCTCCTATTGCTCTAAACGGCTTCAACAGAAACATCAGTTGTCCCTTCTGCGTTCTTATCGATGTACCAGGTGACGCTCAAACTCTGTGAACCAAACCTACAGATAGACTCTACAAAAGGAGTTTTTTCAGTAGAGTTTTGCCTTAATCCGGTTCAGATCAGATTATTAGTGTGCATGTGAACATGCTCATTAAACAGTTGATGTATTTATCAGATTATAGTGTCAGATACTGAGCAGCTCCAGGCAGTAACATGCTCAGACTCTGCATTCAACTGGTATCGGATTTAGAGTCTGAAGGAGTTTCAGACCAGGAAGAGCCACATGAACTCCTGATTCTGTCCATGATCCAGTCGGAGAAATCAGGACCACAGCTGCGGCAGGAATCGGTCGAGTTGTGATGTCATCGCTCTTTCCAACATGGCTGAACAGAGTCGAACGAGAACAGAAGAAATTTCATTCAGTAAAGCCAAAAATGAACCACAAGCACAAATATAAAGACAGGGATATTCTTTGATAATACAGAGCTGTGGTGTTCAGGTTCTGTGGTGTTTACATTCAGAATCCACTGAAATAGCTGAAGATTGTTTGCTAGCTTGGCTATCGCTAGCGGTTGCTAACATTAGCCTAGAAGGCTGCAGTGTGAGGAAACAGTTGAGGAAGCGTCATGCAGGAGACGGTTCATCTTTTCTCCAGTTTTCCGACCATAAAGCACGTGAACGCAAACGACTCCGACGGCCGAGTCGTGATGTAAAATATTCCCGACTCTGAGAAAAGTGCGACCCCACGGCACTGGAATACAGGGAAACTCTGTAAGGGGGCGGGGCTTAAAGTGCAGACCAGGCAACGTCTTCAGTTCAAATCTGGTCTGGAAACTTTGTCCCTCGTCTTTCCCAACCATCTAATAAAGCAAAAATGCATATTTAATATCATATTTAAAAGGACATTTCAACAGAAATGCTGCGGGCTCCAGGGGCATGATGCATTCTGCAATTTCTGAAAATCTGCTGTTGAAAACTCATTGTGAGTTTGCACAGTGGCATGCACAAGCCAGGGAGAAATGCAATATAGTATTTCTGACTTCTCACTGAGATGAATATGTAATCCAACGTAAAGATTACAGTCATAACATGAAATATGAAATTGAGCAATTTTGAAATGTCAAATGAGACTTTAGCAAAGTCATTTCTTTGTTTAGCAAGATAGTTTCCATTTAATGAAAACTAAGAAAAAATGTGTCCGTAAAAGATAAACCTTCAAACAGCATTAATATTTCTGGATTATGTCATTTTGTTTATACAAAATAGCTAGTGTTGGTATTCAGTAATTAAAATGTCCACACAAGTTGTTTTCTGTCAGAAAGAGTCAGTGTTGTTTTCTGAGTGTCTCTACAAGGTCGACCGTCTCGTCTGAGACTGAATTCACTCAGAGAACCAACTGCAGCCTTTTTATAGGGGGGGGGGGGGGGGGATAAGTAAACAGGAATATTATTATTAGTATTAGCATTCAAACTGCTGCCGGACAGACTGACCTCTGCAGTGTCTCTGCAGCCTCAGAGACAGTAACAACAACAACAACAACAACAAAGTCGTGAAATGAGCACAGTTTGAAACACAGATTTATGTGCTGTGGACACTGGGGATAAAAGATACCGACCAAAAATCAAATTGCATTTATTTCACAGAATATTGCAATTACGATTTAAAGTTTTTCTTGTCATAATTTTTTAGAACTTTAACATTGTTTACAGAAAAGTGATTTAGTTAAAAAACTAGATGTGAGTGTGCAGATTTAAGGTTAGTTGAGTTTGAGTCTATAAAGGTTTTGATTCTAAAACTCCTTGTTCACAAATCCAAACTCTCTCTGAAGAAATGAACAGCAGACTCTGAGGATTGGAAATTGCAGAAGTTCATATTGCAATTTGGATATTTTTTTTGATTAATTGTTCAGCTCTAGTGGACATGAATTGTGAAAATTACATTCCTGCACCACAAACTGGATTTTGTGACTGGAATAATGTGGCTATGGCCTCCTCCAGGTCCTCCTTTTTGGAGGTTATTCTGTAAAAACAAATGATCTGGGGCTTGACTGTGCCTCTAAATGAAAGAGCTGGACGGTAACTGGCTTTATGGAGGTGTGTGTGTCAATTGGGGTCAATTTGACCCCAATCAATGTTTAACGTCTCTAAATAAATGATTGACATCATTTTTTTTGCTTCATATTTAATGACTTTTCCTAATTTAATGGGGACAACTGGGTAAACATAAAATTAACATGATGATATGTTTTCAATGTCCTGTACACATTTTGTACACATCGGTGTTCTTTGGGGTCAATTTGACCCCAGGCTGTTTTAGCTGTATAAAACGTATAAGAAATATCAATATTTTACACACATTTGTTTGGGTTGTTTTGGATGATATTGAGGTCACTATCACATGCAATTTTTATAATCTTCAAAAAACCTCCCTCTACTTTAGGGCCCTAACCTAACATAATTCCCATGAGAACTATATTTCCCCACCCCCCCGCCCCCCCGCGCCATTCCCACGAGGACATTGATAGTTCATACAACATAGAGGAGGAGCAAACATATAAAAGCTTGCACAGCAGCCTTCTAAACCATTTCTCTTGGTGCTCTGTGTGCTCTCTCTTTATGCTCTCTCTCAATTGAAAATGACCAACGGTTTTCCACATCGGGTTGCTCATTTTGGCAGGAGTGTACAAGTCAAAAGGTGAAGCAACAGCAAGCCTTTGGAATGCTGACACTGGAAGGGCAATATTTCCAGCCACCATGTCTCTAAAGACTTTCCATGTTTTCTCCCGTGTCATACGCTTTGATGACAGAGAAACAAGGCAGGGCCGACGAGAGCGGGACAAACTCGCAGCAATACAGGATGTATGGGACAAGTGGGTTCAACCATTACCCTTTCTTTACAATCCAGGCCCCCACGTGACTGTGGATGAATGTCTGGTTGCATTTCGTGGGCGCTGTCCCTTCAGACAATACATACCAAGCAAACCGGCCAAATAAGGCATCAAAATATGGGCAGCATGTGATGCACAGTCCTGCTATGCCTGGAATATGCAGGTGTACACTGGTAAATCCCCTGGGGAAGCCCCTGAAAAAAAACAGGGCATGAGGATGGTAATTTAGACCTTCCTGAGTAGTTTTTTATGTGTGTTGTTAACCTTTTCAAAATGTACTGTAGTGTCTAAGAAATTAAGCTGGTGTTTGTCAATGTTATATTTTAACTTTATGGATGAATGATGATTGTTATGGGTGTCTATGAAGTCCTGGAAGAGGCTGAAGTCATGGGACCAGGCGGCAATTATGTCGTCTAGCAAATAAAACGATGGCTTCAGTGTGCACTTGGCTCCGGCTTCTCGCTCTCACTCACTCATGTATTTGCGTATGGTCAGTGTCTATAGTGAACAGCCATGCTCAGGAGGGACCTCCACTCCACTCTGATTTTCTCCAGGAAATCATATGTGTCCTTTAGGTAGCTGGGCCTGCTGTAGAGGGGCCCAGAGGGGGAACCTGAAAGGAACCGTGAGGCTCTTTGTGGATCTTTGGCAAAAGGTAAAAGTGGCGAGGAATTAGATCGTCTGGACTGTACAGAGTCTCTCTGTTTAGCTGTGATGTAGCCTTGTGCAAGTGAAGACCTTACAATGGCTCTCTTGTGTCCTGTATGCCTGTTTGAATGCTCTGGAATGCTCTTTGAATCTGTTTGTAATACTTTACGTTGCTGAAAACGGCAGCTGAAGACACGGCATCCTCCTCACAGTGAGGAGAGGAAACAGCACAGTTGAACGCAGAAGCAAAAGCCTCAGAGAATTTCGCGGCAGAAGAAGAAGTTGAAGAAGCGAGAACGTACAAGTTTACAAGACTCTGAGAGCGGGCAGATAACAACACACTGAATACAACGGCTCCGTGATCGGATACACAGAACTCTGATATCACCAGATCCTCAGGAGGACATCCAAATGCTAAAACTAGATCAAGAGAGTGACCTTTAGAGTGAGTGGGAGCTGTGACAGACTGTGTGAGATAAAAAAAAACTGAGATAAGGTAAAAGCTGGAATACAGACATGGGTATTAAAATCACAGAGCACTAAAACTCAGCGGGAGAAGCTCAGAGAACTCAGCAATAAAATGACTATTGGGTTATGCGGTCTGTACACCAGCACATGTAACAGAGGGACTTTACATGTATGTGAATGCCAAGATGTTCAAAAGATGTAAAACAGCCGAACAAGAAGGGGGAGCACTTATAAATGTTTTTGTATAAAACTACAAGACCGCCTCCACGCCCAGACCACCTGGACCGATAGTCCAGGTGGTCTGGTCTGGGCGGAAGTAGAAAAAATGATTGGGGGAAGCTTCTGTTAGAGGAGGAACATCACCCTGACTCGGCCAGGACAGGATGCATAAAAAGAAGTACATTTGTTTGGCAAAATAAAATCATTTATAATAAAACTCTTATTTGACAATGCTCTAGCTAACCAAGGAGAGCCAACCTTGTCGGCAGAGAAAGAAATCTAATCCTGCACACTGTCTTGCATGATGCTTTATTGCGATGTTTCGGTCAGAGGACCTAAAGATGAAGTTCCTCTGACCCAAACATCGCAGGATTATATTTCTTCTTTCTAAAATAATCTACACTGAAACCTAATCCTGTTCTTCTCTCTGGGTTCTTAGAACCATCAGTTAAAATCTTTAGATAAGGTCCCATTCCTTCTTTTAATGACTCAACTTCTAGCTCTGAGACTCTGACATCTTTATCTCATATTTTCTAATAAAAAAGAGATCTATGCTTGGCTTCTGGAAGAATCCAAAAAGGAACAACTGGCCAATATACAGATTTCATCACACTGATTCTTTGAGTTGTGGCTTGTTGGTTCATTCTGATACAACACAGAAAATGACTCCAGTGTCACCAAGGAGACAAAACTGTTGTTATAACCTCTCAGTTTAACACAGTAATGCAACCGTCTTAAACACACAGTATGTAATTTCTGCCTCTAGGCTCTCAATCAAAACAATAACAAAAGACATAGTTTGATGACGTCATGAAGCAGCGTGGGATCATGGGAGTTTTTTACGGGGACAGCTTCGGCGACAGAACGCAGCAAACGGGAATGAATCATCTGATCCATCACAGTGAGCGATAAAAACAACAGAATGAAAAACACAACAGTGCGGCTAGAGCGGCTAGCTAGCTAGCTTCCTCACTCTGTGACGGATCATCTGGTGTTTCCTTTTTCCCCGGAAGTTAGGGGGTAAAGGGGATATGACATCATGACAGGAAGTTAGGGGGTAAAGGGGATATGACGCCATGACAGGCGACCAAATGAAACGCACCGTTACCTTGAAGAAAATTACGGATTTCTCTTTGTTTGAACATTGTTGGAAACATTTGGGATAATGTAAGAACACAACTCAAAAAAATATATAACATAGGTCTAGTCGGTTTTAGATATTTTAATGCGGAAATGTTATTATACCTTTAAATACAAAGGACTTTCTCCCATTTCAACTTGTAGAGCCGGCAGAGGTGAAGATCTCAAAGCCCCACAGCAAACTCTTAATGCTTTATACTGAACACAGTCTAGCTTTTATAAAAATGGATTTAGCAGCAGAACCGAACACTATAATGTAGATAATGTAGACATTGATAAATCATGGTCATAGTTTCCCTTCCTCAGCAGCTTTTTCTTGAGACCGAAAATCATATGCTTAGTTTTGGAGCTAGAAGTTCTGAATCCCTCATTCTCAACTTGAATTAAAGCTTTCTGAATTTGTCTAAACTAGTGCAGTGTCTGTTCACACAGAGCGCTGTTCGCTTGTTTATTCAAAGTTTATTAATATTGAACATGTCGCGCAATACACCCACCGAGTGTGAAGTCGATCGGATGAACAGTTCTCGAGATATGTGACGGACACACAGACAGACAGACAGACAGAGATTCCTTGCTTTATAGTATGATTCTACATCCTACCTCTCGTCCATATAGCTCCATCATCTGCAAAAAGAGATAATCCAAATCCAGCCCCAACATGTTGGAACATATTGTAACGCTGGGTGATGGACATTGAGGCTGGGGGGGATTTATTAGAGACAGGAAGGGGTCAAGTACAAGATGTTATGTGTTCATGTGTTGCCGGCATATTCTATTGGAGGTAGGTGTTGACCGTAGTCGGTAATTGGCCCAGGTAGAAAGGGGGTGGGAGAAAGAGAGCGAGACTAGGGAAGAAGAGTGTGTGGCGTTTTTCCTCCTGCAGAAGTGGCTAAGTTGTTAGCTTACCTCCTGAGACCATCAGGCTAGTCAGTGGGGCTGGCCGTCCTTTTTGTGGTTTTTCGGGTTCACTGTTTACTGCGGCAGGAAATAAATCTGGGAATTACAGTCTCACTTCTTCTGACTACTAGCCACGTCACAGTGTTACAATATCATTGATCATAATATTAAATAACACCGGACTACTGACAGATCCTTGATGTTCCATTCTCTGTTCCAAAGACCGCTGAGCAAATCCCTCCGAAGCGGACCTGTCTAGTTCTTCTCTTCAAAAAGTATTTTTTTTCCCTAAAACCATTTTATACTTCACAAAAAACTATTTTCTTTCTAAAAAAATGCACAAGTGTGTTAGTTACCATACTGTGGGTCGATATGCGGACAGCCTTCTTCAATGTGACACTACTTCCTGTTTATATTCCTGAATTTCCCCAAGGGGATTAATAAAATCTGATTTTATCTTATCTTATCTTATCTTTACAGAGCCCGGGAGTGGCCATTGAGAGAGAAAAAAAGTTATATTGAGTCCACGATTTACTGTATCGTGCGCACATTTTAGTTCATTCGTGAGCACGAGATACAATTTGTTCCCTCGATTCCGTTAAACTGTGCAGTTTAGGAAAAAATGCAACTTTAAAGGAACCTTTTAGGTATTGCAGATAGGCCTAGTAAGGATTTGGTATGTTAATATCCATTGTCTGTTTACACTGAATAGGCAAATCCCCCAAATATTGCATCATATTTATCCACTTAACCTTCAGGCCATGTAAACACAATCAGGTGCTGCAACACACCCAGGACAGGCCACATTTAAACATGATCACCAATATGTGACTGACTCTTTATAAGCTGCTGAAGAGCGCATGGATTATATATCAGAGCACCATGTCACTGTTTAGAGGCTCATTTTGGGAATTTCTGTGTAAAGAGGAAACCGAGGGAACAAATTTCATCTCGTGCACGTTACAGTAAATCGTGGCCACGACATAAATTATTTTTCTCCCGATGGCCGCTCTCGGGCTCCGTATATCTTATCTTATCTTATAGTCGTGTGTCCTTCACAGAACGGTTTCCTGCTGGGAAAACATTTAAAGGAAGTTTAATGGAATAGTTCTGTATTTTGAACCCTGGGCCCAAATAACATGTTTTCCGTCATGATCCCTATTAGTAGAAACCAGAACTTCACTAGCCGCCTTACGGGATGGGTGGAAAAAAAATTTCTGTCAATAGTTGTGTTTTGGATCAGAATATTTTTTCTCAAAGACGCTCTGCCTTCTCAGCCGGTGGGAGCCAGAAGATAATAGATCCAAAAATAACTGCTGACAGAAAGCTATTTTTTTTTTTTTTTTTTTCAAGATAACATCCTGACACCGGTATGATTATACTGTGAGCGTCATGTTTTGCAAAACAACGTTTATCATAGTTTTCAAAGACTGTGGCGTATGCCCCTAGGTTTCTATTGCAGCAGAGTGGGAGGGGGCCGGACAGGTGGAGCAGGCGGCTAGTGAAGTTCTGGTTTCTACTAATAGGGATCATGACAGAAAACATATTATAGCTCTGCTTTTAATACTTTGTTGTTCCATCCAAACTGGTGTTGAAACTCAGAGGTCTTGGTCCGGGCAACTCTATCTGTAATTGGCTATTTGATGTCCTGACAGGCCCCAGACTGGGAGAATAGGTAAAACACACTCGTCTACATTAGTTCTGAGGACCGGTGCGCCTCAGGGCTGCTGTCTCAGTCCCCTACTGTACAGTCTGTTTACACACGACTGTGTTGCCAAATATGACAACAACAGCATCATAAAATTTACAGATGACACCACAGTGATTGGACTAATAAGCGACAGTGATGAGAGGGCCTATAGGAGGGAAGTGGAAGATCTAACCATATGGTGCCATGACAACAACCTCTCTCTAAACGTCAATAAGACAAAAGAAATCATTGTTGACTTCAGAAAGATCAGAGAAAATCACATTCCTATTTCCATCAATGGGTCATGTGTTGAAATTGTTGATAGTTTTAGATTTCTTGGTATACACATCACAGACACCATCACATGGTCTCTTAACACCAATCGCATCCTCAAGAAAGCACAAGTCTCAAGAGTTTTGGCATGAGGACCAAAGCTCTGGTGAACTTTTCTGGCTGCACCACAGAGAGAGTTCTGACAGGCTGTATCACAACCTGCCTGCTCAGGACTGCAGACTGCCAAAGGACTGGAAAGACAGCAGCAGAAATCATCGGCACAGAACTACCACAGCTTCATGACATCTACTCCACTCGCTGCAAAAGGAAAGCCCAAAACATCATGAAGGACAGCAGCCGCCCCGCTCAGGTTCTGTTCTCTCCTTCCATCTGAAAAACGTACCGGAGCATCAAGTCGCTCTCCACAGTCTCAGGAACAGTTTCTGTCCACAGGCAGTCAGGTTTCTGCCCATATGCACCGCACACTGTTGTATAATATGTAATGTTATCATGTACTGTATATTGTGTATATAACGTATACATACGAGTCTATGCCGGTCTGTAGTGTCTTTCTCTTTTTTTTGTTGGTTTTGTGATGGTGTGCCCTTTGTGTGAAGGCAGAGAGAACCAGAGCATTCCAGAATTACAATTTCCCATTTGGCAGACGCTTTTATCCAAAGCGACGTACGCATGAGATTTAAATACAACACAAGCAAGGATCTAGTCAGGAGAGAACAACGAGAGTAAGAGCCGCATCCCTTTAAGTCGTGTTTATTTCATGTATTTGTGTGCGATGGTGCTCCTCCGGGTGGCTCCTCCTCTTCCTGGTTCCCTGCTGCAGACAGTCCAGGAACATGAAGGAACAGACTTTCTACTCACAGCTGCAGCCTGCTGGGAGACGACATGGAGACGGCTCACTGGTCCTCAATAAAACAGGAGGAATTTACACATTGGACCGTCTCAGAAACAAAACCTCCTGCCAGACACATTTAGTCTCGTATTCGACAGGCCGGCGAGCAGGCAGACAGGCGGGCAGACAGGTGGGCAGACAGACAGGCGGGCAGACAGACGGGCGGGCAGACAGGCGGGCAGACAGGCGGGCGAGCACAGAGGGAGTTAGATTAAACACACAGCCGCCTTCCTGTCCGCAGAACATAAAAACATAACAAACAAAACATAAAACAGTGTTTGCTGCTCTGCACTTTCTGCACTCTGGAGAAGATGAAACTGATGTTGGGCTCTCATCCTCTTATTCAGATTGTTTGACTTTACATAGAGAAAAAAACTGATTCAGCCTCTGTAAATGTTCGCAGGGATTAATGTTTGAGTTCATAGCTGATTTGTGTGTGTGTGTGTGTGTGTGTGTGTGTGTGTGTGTGTGTGTGTGTGGTGTACTCTGTGAATAAACTGGTGATTGTTTGACAAGAGCAGAGTGTGGGAGTTTATTTATCCGTCAGTCTTGACCGGTCTGGATGAGCGAGTCCTCTCTGCTGTTTCACTTCTACAAGCAGACGAGAGCTTTAGTTCAGTTTTAGTTGATGATAATAACCTTGGGGTGTGTGTGTGTGTGTGTGTGTGTGTGTGTGTGTGTGTGTGTGTGTGTTCATACACTCCAGCTGTGTAGTAGCAGAGTAGCAGCAGACTGTATTCATCCCCGTGAGGAAACCTGTGTGTCAAGCATTTAAAGCATCACAGTCAATAAATACAATACTATGACTCGGCCCCAGTCTGTCCGTCCCTCACGCACAATATTTTATTTATTTATTATTTATGGTTTATTCGATAGGGACAGATACAATATACATAGACAAACATAGAACAGCTATCCGATGCAAGTATCATAGTGTTTATAGCGGATGCTAATTTGCAACACCCGTCTCCTAGAAGGGCTTTTGTGAAAATAAGAGATTAAAACAGTGAGTAAAAAGAAGATAAACCGAGTACAGCAAGATACAACAGAGCACAAGGTAAAAAAATAAATAAAAAAAAGAGGAAAAAAAAGGTAAACTGAGTACAACAAGATACCATAAAACACACATTTAGTAGTAACGTAACAACAGAAAACTAGACATGAGTACAAGTTTGTTGCTGAATGAAACAGGAGGATTTGCTCACTCTCTTAAAAGTCTGTAGCAGATTTCAAGTGATCAGGCAGCGAGAATTTTGGACGCACCTGATCGGACTTTGCAGAAACTTCAGGTAAAGATCTTCCATTCCGGCACTTTCAAAATGACACCGATCGGCCTGAGGGGGGCGCTACAACGATAATTTACTTCATGGATTTTGCTAGTCCGGATCAGATCCTGAGTCTCGTCCCTCTGCGCTTCAGATTCTGTGGAGCGAGTCGGAGAGTCTTTCCCTGTCCGCCCAACTCCAGGAAGTCAATACGTTTGGTCTCAGCAGCTAATTTCACTTCTTCTAATGTGTGTGCATATGGAGATTTTCAAAATAATTGCGTCATTAACGGATGTAACGGTTATAAAACAGGGTTGTTTTCCTAGTGATTGACAGGTGGTCTGTCCAGTGATTGACAGGTCGACCCTCGGCCTCTCTCTGGCTGCTCCGGCTCCAAAACATGTCAACATGGTGGAGATCCTAAACCAGATCTTTAGACTTCAAAACCCTTCAGAGACCTGTGGAGGAAGAACTCACCACTACTTCTGTTTTTACAGTCTGTGATGTAGAGGCTGACTGGCTGCAGCATCATGTGACTGAAGTAACGTCAGAGCGATCGATACGTCAGTCACTATTGATTGGTTCAGATACTCAGTCACTAGTGATTGGTTCAGATACTCAGTCACTAGTGATTGGTTCAGAGACGTCAGCCACTATTGATCGACCCCCCTGACAGAAAATAACTATTGAGGAGGAAATCTCAGCTGGATGATGGAGTGGAACCAGATGGACGTTCAGTCTGAACATCAGACTAATCTTCACTTGTTTGATCAACTATATTTTTTCCATCATCTGAAACAACAGTCCTGATAGCAGCTACCTGGGAGAAAATAGACTTGATTTGAAAACTTTAAAAAATTCTTCTTCCAATCAAGAAATATTGATAGAGTGTTCTCTGTCTGACAGAGAAGGCAGACAGGCGGACGCAGAAGACGCTGTTATCTGGTTTCAAGAGCAGGAAGAGAGACTTCGTGTTCAAGAACCAGCAATCAGCAATCAGCACTGGCAATCTGTGTGAAGAATAATCAGTTAGAGTGGGATAGAGATTTTATTACATGGATTTCTTCTCTGACAGTGAATCTGAGGCTTTCTCAGGTTTTTCTCCAACAGACAAACATATGTCACAGACAGAAACAGACAGAAACAAATCATTTTATTGAAGCATTATAGGTCGATATGAAACAAGCAGACAGTAAACATGTTCCTCCAGTGATGTAGTTCTTGGGTCAGTCAGTGATTGCTGAGTGAACTTGAAATATGAGTGAAATTGTATAAGCATTTTGGTATGGGACAATGAAAGGACAGATTGACCATATATTTCTGTTGCCTACTCTCCTCAGAATTAGGCTTACAAGTTATATCTTGAAATGTAGTAACTGTAATTGTCCTGTTTTTACTCAATACAGTACAAAATATAAGAACTACAATACGCAATAAATACAATCCGTACATTACACAATGTACACTACAATACAATTTATAATACAATATACAATATAACATACGACACCAGGAGCGTGAGTGTTATGAATAATATAAATGCTAAATGATAAGTGATATATGGTATTGCACAGTAGGTCAGTGGTAATATGATATAACACTGAGGCACAGTGGCAGTGCAGTGATGATGGCTGCAGGTTTGAGGACATGAAGGCTGAAGTGAAGGTTAGAGTTCAAATCCCAAACCTGTCATCAACAAGTCATGAATAATAAATCAACAAAAAACTGTCAGTGCGATCAGGATGATGTGTGTGATAATAAAGCCAGTTTGAGTTTAATGTAAAAAAAAAATTAATAATTATAAAATGTAAAAAACATCACAGTTAGACCAGATAAAAACAAGACAGTCATTCCAGACAACCGTGTGTGTGTGTGTGTGTGTGTGTGTGTGTGTGTGTGTGTGTGTGTGTGTGTTCATAAAACAGATAGTTATGGTTTCAGATCCAGGCTGTTGCAGATTTCTCGCTGATGGCTGAGAAAGGGTTTGATCGTCAATGAAAATTAACATGAATTGGTAAGTAAATCTAAATAGGAATAATGATCCGTCTATAATTAGTGAAATTGCCCATTCACTGAACACTGATACACTTATGTGTTATGGAACGACTGAAACAGACAGACAGACAGACAGACAGACAGACAGAGAGAGAGACAGGTAGACAGACAGACAGACAGGCAGACAGACAGACAGACAGAGAGAGAGACACAGAGACAGACAGACAGACAGGCAGACAGACAGAGAGACAGACAGTGAAACCTGCTGCAGCTCCTGGTTCATTCTGCAGAGTAACCAGAGTCACTTCACTTGGCTGCAGACTGACTCAGGATCAGATGGACTGTCTCAGAGTCACTTCACTTGGCTGCAGACTGACTCAGGATCAGATGGACTGTCTCAGAGTCACTTCACTTGGCTGCAGACTGACTCAGGATCAGATCCACTGTCTCAGAGTCAGCAGGCTGTTTGTCTGATGAGGCTCTGAAGCCTGACTCATCCTCCTCATATTTACTGTTCCTGTCTCTTTACTCTCTGTCTCTGCTGCTGGAGTCTGTTCAGTCTGCAGGGGGAGGCAACTTCACCACTGAAGTACTGATACTATTACTACTGCTACTACTACTACTACTACTGTTAAACCCATTACTACTTTTAATACTACTACTGCTACTACTAGTACTACTTAACTACTGTTATTATTATTATTACTGCTACTACTGTTATGAATATCTCTTCTGCTGCTACTACACCTAGAAATATTACTACTGTTACTGTCACAACTACTACGTCTACTGCTACTGCTACTGATAAAACCATTACTACTGTTAATACTATTACTGCTATTACTACTAATGCTATTACTCCTATTACTGTTCAGACAATTACCACTCCTACAAAACTACTACTTGTGTGTTTTGAGATATTTTGGCTCTGACAGATTTGTCCTTCCAGCAGTAACAACCTTTTACTTTGAACCGCCTTCCAAGGAAGAAAAACATGGCAGGGTTTCAGTTTGAGCCAAAGACAGATTTCCCCTCTCCCTCTGCAGTGTGGATACTCACCTAAACCGACTGTTTGTCTCTGTGTGTTTTACTGAACAGTCAAATCACTGCAACACTGCAGGAAACGTGTGGGAAGCTTGTTATCGGCTCCCGCCTCGCCAACAACAACGCCGGGAGCGTTTTGTTTTCTGGCTTCTGGATGTGTGCAGGAGCTGGAAGTGGTGAAAACTTTCATTATCTACTTAACTTTAATCAGCTCTCTGTCTGTTCAGTTTCCATTACTGCTGCTCTTCTACCACTGGACCAAGGTTTGGAAAAATGATCAGGTTGTTCTGTCTAAACAGGAAATGCCTCCATGTTGTTTGATTGGCCCAATAATGGAGGGTTTGTCTCTTCTTCTCTCTGCTGATTGGCCCGAAGTTTCATGGTGTTTCATGTGAATCTGTTTATAAGTTATGCCTTTCTATGAGAGGCAGTCTCCTGTGAAGCACCTTGAGGTTGTGTATTTTTAAGTGTGCTATATAAATTAAATTCATTATTATTATTATTGTTATGTAGTAGAAGACAGAACTACTCTTCATCAAATGTTTGGAGTTTATAGTTTTGTCATTTATCTGCGAGACAACAGTCTGTCCTGTTGGGATGATGAAGCTCCGCCTGCTACAGAAACTGAGAGGAGAAGTAAGAATTTCTTTTGAGGGATTTTTAACTTTAAAATTGGTGGCAGACTTTATGAATTCATTTTGGGGCTGTGAACACTAAAAATGTCCCATTACAGTGAAATACTGGCTCAGCTGCAGGCTTATATCCGGACTGGACCGCCGGCGTCCGGAGGGAAATCAGCCGGGTTTCTATCCGCTGACTAACGCCGGTCTTCTTCCGTCTGACTCACAGCTGATCTGTTTCCACCAGACTGACAGAGACGTAACATTTTAAAAATACCAAAGATAAAGATAAAGTCACAGCTTTTAACTTTTATTTAACCAGGAAACGGTTTGGAGCATGCATGATCCTTTTCAGCCTTCTCCTGCTTTACATTCATGTAAATGCAAAACACCTGCAGCAATCTGCCTCAATATTGTCCATGATGAGGGAGGGAGGAGGGGGGGGGGGGGGGGGATAGGGGGGGCTGATTGACGGAGGGGGGAAGGGACTGCAGCTCGGCCCGGTCCATCTGTCCGCCCGTCACCTACAGAATCTCCAACGTAACTGATTTGATTTTTGGAAAACTTCGGGGAACGATGTGTCATTCTGGCATTTTCAAAATTAAATTATTATTATTAAATTCCTTTTCTTCCATGTTGGGAACTTGGTCCGCCGAGGATGAAATTCAGCAGACAAACCTTCCTCTTCCTCGCTGTAACCTATCCCTAACCTAACCCTAACCTAACCCTAACCTAACCCTAACCACTCCATTTCAACCGGCTAACCCTTTGGGTTGTATACAGGAAGTGAGTAACCTCACTTTCACCCAACCTAACCTAACCCGAACCCAGCCTGAACCTGAACCCGAACCCAGCCTGAACCTGAACCCGAACCCAGCCTGGCCTGAACCCGAACCCAGCCTGAACCTGAACCCGAACCCAGCCTGGCCTGAACCCGAACCCAGCCTGAACCTGAACCCGAACCCAGCCTGAACCTGAACCCGAACCCAGCCTGGCCTGAACCCGAACCCAGCCTGAACCTGAACCCGAACCCAGCCTGAACCTGAACCCGAACCCAGCCTGAACCTGAACCCGAACCCAGCCTGAACCTGAACCCGAACCCAGCCTGGCCCTGCTCTGCTGTCTCTACCTGTGTGCAGCTTGCCCTCTGTGGACCAGCAGCTCAGCAGTGTGTTTCTCTATGGGAGCTTCACACAGAGCAGCAGCCTCCTGCAGCCTGGAGGCGGAGCTTCACTGGCGACCTCTCCGACCCGCCTGAAACAACAGGGTCTCATTAAAAGTTGTGAAATATTCACAAACTCTGAAACAAATTAACGTGCCGCGCGTTCGTGCAAATCCACTGATAACTGTGTGAGAAATCCTGCTGACAGTCAAACAGACGGAACGGAGTGAAAACAAAACGGAGGAAATGATGCCGCTGTGTTCAGCATTCAGGAAGACCGATTGGCCCGAGAGGAAACTACAGTTACAGCACATATTAGTATATATTAGCACATATTAGTTCCTGATTGGCCCGGACAGGAGGATGACATGTTTACTGCTGGCTTGTTTAGAAAGGCAGCGGAGCGTCTGAGGAGGAGCAGCCTGGGAGCGAGAGGCTGGCTGCTCACATGAAGCATCAACACATATCATCACTTATTTGAGGCTGCAGAGTCAGGTTCATCTTTTAATTCACTGTTTACAGCATACTTTCATCACAAGACCTTTCTGTCTGTTGCTCTCACTCATTAGTGTGCTTGCTTCATCAAGAACACTGTTATCCGTCTTACTTATTATTATTATTATTATTCTGTGCACTCATTAATGCGGCTTGAACCGTTTGAGCTATCGATCGGTTCAGACTTTAAAATGTTCATTATGTTCAGGAATGGTGTGCTCATACTTTTCTAAGCGTTTTTCTCCCATAGAAATGAATGGCGGAATGTTCAGTCTTCTAGAGTGTGTGATGTCATAATGCCCTCTACCAACCGCCCATACCTCTTCAGACACGATGGAGTACATCCAAACTCTCACGGATCACGTCTTCTCGCCATGAACATGGAACTTGCATTAAACTCCTCCAACGCACTACGAAACTGATGTTTGGTGAGTCCGATTCATTATACTAATGACTGTCACTCTGCTACACAAATTCCTGTAATTATAAGTCATAGACACAGACCCCGTAATCTCTCTGTAACATACAGGAATCTAAACAATTTATTACTGGTTCGGACTCCAATTATCAGTCCCCCACAAAGCCATGCACCTCGAACAATAAAAATGGCTTTATTAAACGTCAGGTCGCTAACGAATAAGTCATTTTTAGTTAATGATCTTATAAGTACACATAACCTAGACTTCACCCTACTGACCGAGACCTGGCTGGATAGAAATGGCGCAGTCGCTCTCATTGAGACTGCACCTCCTAACTTCAAGTTCATCCATACCACTAGATCTGATAAGAGGGGCGGTGGAATAGCTGCTGTCTTCTCTGATATATATAACTGCAAGGAAATCTCCCTCGGGGAATTCACGTCTTTTGAATACCTTGCTGTATCTATACACTGTAGTGCTGCGATTTTAATAATTACTGTCTATCGGCCACCAAAATCTAAATGTGGCTTTCTTGATGAACTCTCTGAGCTACTGTCCAAGGTCTCCACTGACTACGATTGTTTAATTATCTCAGGTGATTTTAATATTCACGTTGACAATCAAACAGACCCTGATGCCAGAAACTTCATTAGCCTACTGGAGGCATTTGACCTCACTCAGCATGTTTCTGGCCCCACCCACAATAAGGGGCATACTCTGGACTTGGTCATATCAGAAGGACTTAATATTTCCGTACCCTGTGTCATGGATGTTGCTATCTCAGATCACTGTTGCATATTTTTTGATGTGTCTGCTTTTCCTGTACAACAGAAGAGTACTCGAACAATCAAAAAACGTACCATCGATAATAACACAATTGAAACCTTTAAGAAAACTGTAAATGAGTTACCGTTGTTCATGGCATCACCAACTGAGGATCCTGTGAACAACTTCAACTCAAAAGTAGGAAATATCATTGACAGCATTGCACCTGTTAAAACTAAAAACATAAAAAAACAAAAAGCCCCCTGGAGAAATGGAGTGGTTGTTAGGCAGTTTAAGAGAAAGTGTCGCCAGGCAGAACGACAGTGGAGAAAGACAAAACTTCAGGTTCACTATGAAATCTACAAGGATAGACTGAGTTACTACAACAAAGAAATTAAACAGGCCAGAGAATCCTTCTTCTCTAAAATCATTAATGAAAATATCAACAATAGTAAAGTGCTCTTCTCTACTGTTGATCGACTTATTAATCCACCTTGTCCAACCCCATCAGAGATGCTGTCCACTAAAAAATGTGAGCAATTCGCCACATTCTTCAATAACAAAATTATTGCCATCAGACAGAACATTAGTGCCTCAAGTTCTATAAATGAACCTACCCTCCAGTTCTCCAGGAATATTACTTGTGCCATGTCTCATTTTGACCCTCTAGACCTACAACAACTAGACAATTTTGTTGGGCAGCTCAGGTCCTCCACCTGCTGCTTGGATCCTCTCCCTACCACATTTTTTAAAACTGTTTTTGACTGCTTAGCACCTGAGGTATTGGAAATGATTAACTGCTCTCTTCAGTCAGGTATATTTCCTGCAGCGCTTAAAACAGCTGTCATTAAACCACTTCTGAAGAAGAGTAACCTTGATGCAACAGTTATTGCTAACTACAGGCCCATCTCCAACTTACCTTTCCTCAGCAAAATACTTGAAAAAACAGTTTATTCTCAGCTTAATAACTATCTAACATCAAACAGCCTTCTAGACACTCATCAATCTGGTTTTCGATCCCACCATAGCACAGAAACAGCACTTATCAAAGTTGTGAATGATCTGCATATAAACACAGACTCCAATAAACTATCTGTTCTTGTGCTTCTGGATCTCAGTGCCGCTTTCGACACTGTTGACCATGACATTTTACTACAGAGGTTAGAAAAATGGGTCGGCCTATCCGGCCCGGTTCTAAACTGGTTCAGATCCTACCTACAGGACAGGCAGTTCTTTGTGTCCATTGGTGACTTTGCCTCGGAAAGAGTGAGTATTATGTGTGGAGTACCCCAAGGTTCGATTCTTGGACCACTACTGTTTAATCTCTATATGCTCCCACTTGCACATGTCATACAGAAACACAAAATAAACTACCATAATTATGCAGATGATTCACAACTGTACATATCCCTGTCCCACGAGGACCTAGATCCCATACATTCCCTAACTCAGTGTATTGATGATATTAATCTATGGATGTCACAGAACTTTTTACAACTGAACAAAGACAAAACAGAAATACTCATCTTTGGTGCAAAGGCTCAGAGACAGAAAATTGCAGCTCATCTCAGTTCTCTGTCTCTGGAGAGCAAAAGTGAAGCTAGAAATCTGGGTGTAATCATAGACGGCGATCTAAATTTTAAGAGCCATATCAATCAACTCACAAGATCAGCCTTCTACCATCTAAAAAACATTTCAAAACTGAGGGGCTTTCTATCAAAATCAGACTCTGAGAAATTAATTCATGCATTTATAACAAGTAGACTAGACTACTGTAATGGTCTTTTCACCGGCCTCCCAAAATCAGCTGTGCGGCGACTACAGTTAATTCAAAATGCAGCTGCACGCGTTCTCACCGGAACTAAAAAGTCTGAACACATTACGCCGGTTCTTAGATCCCTGCATTGGCTCCCTGTCAAAACTAGAATCGATTTTAAAATTCTACTACTTGTTTACAAAGCTCTAAATGGCCTTGCACCTCAGTATATAACAGACATGCTAATTAGATACAAACCAGCAAGAACTCTCAGGTCCACAGGCAGCGGTCTTTTAACCGTCCCTCGTACTATATCCATTAATTTTGGAGTGTTTACGAGTAATAATGATAACATACTTAACTTTATTAATTTGTGATATAACAATAGTTATATTATTATTAAGATTAGCCCAGAAGGAAATTTTTTATTATTTGGCGAAATAAAAATAGTTGGGACATACAGCCAATATAATTGGGAAGATTAACCCTGGAGTCTTATTGTGTTCTTATTGAATGGCTTTTTATTAGATTTGACTTAATGGGGCCTTCCAGGGTTGGGGACTGTCGGGGATAAACCTTCCTGTCAGCCCGACAGCGTCCTTGTTATCTAAGTGATGGGATTTGTAGTTTTTGAGTTATGAACGTTTGTTCAATACTAGTGCTCCAGTTTGCTCCAACTTTTTCACTTCACTACAGTTCAACTTCTTTAACTTTTTTCAACTGTAATAATTCCCACAATTTTAACATTGCATACACATATTTAGTTTGTTTCAAAGTTTGCCACTTCCAAACAAACTTCTCAGTCTCATATAGAGAGTGGCTGATTAGGGAGTGAGCAGCAGCTGTGTGGGAAAGGGAGAGAGAGAGACACACACACACACACACACACACACACACACACACACACACACACACACACACACACAGGCTTTCACTCTTTTACTCTTTCTACTGATACAACAACTATAATTTCAGCTCCTACTTCAAACACCTGATCAAAATACTCAAACCTTAAAGCCATTGAGTAAACTGTTTGTAATGAATTCAACTTTCTGCTTTTTCTTGCTGAAGCAAGCACACAAATATTCATCAGAAAATTTTACCTTTTTAGTTTTGTCCTTGTTGTCTTTGTTATCTATTAACTCTTCTGTTTTATCTGTATGTTTTTTCTGTTTTATACCTCTTTGTTCTTTCTGTTTTATACCTCTTTGTTCTTTCTGTTTTATTGATCTTTGTCATTGTTCATTGATTATTGCTCTTGGTTGTGAAGCACTTTGTAACTTTGTAAGTGCAATATAAATAAAGATTATTATCACTGTGTGTTATGTAAAGTCAGTCAGACTTTATAACTGTTGTTCATGTAGCAGCAGATTGATTTGCTGGAAGGAAATCAGTGAAAGATAATCTGAAAACTGCTTCAGTCTCCAGACGCTGATCCAGGATCAGATCTGCTGGAGTCAAACTGCTGTTTAACATTATTATGGTCTGTTGAACCTTTAACCTGCAGGCTCTTTCAACCTTTTTCTGCTTCACATTCACACCAGTATAACACACCGCCCAGTATGACCAGTGTTTCCTCCAGTATGACCAGTGTTTCCTCCAGTATGACCAGTGTTTCCTCCCAGTATGACCAGTGTTTCCTCCCAGTATGACCAGTGTTTCCTCCAGTATGACCAGTGTTTCCTCCCAGTATGACCAGTGTTTCCTCCAGTATGACCAGTGTTTCCTCCCAGTATGACCAGTGTTTCCTCCAGTATGACCAGTGTTTCCTCCCAGTATGACCAGTGTTTCCTCCCAGTATGACCAGTGTTTCCTCCAGTATGACCAGTGTTTCCTCCAGTATGACCAGTGTTTCCTCCAGTATGACCAGTGTTTCCTCCAGTATGACCAGTGTTTCCTCCAGTATGACCAGTGTTTCCTCCAGTATGACCAGTGTTTCCTCCAGTATGACCAGTGTTTCCTCCAGTATGACCAGTGTTTCCTCCCAGTATAGCCAGTGTTTCCTCCAGTATGACCAGTGTTTCCTCCCAGTATGACCAGTGTTTCCTCCAGTATGACCAGTGTTTCCTCCAGTATGACCAGTGTTTCCTCCAGTATGACCAGTGTTTCCTCCAGTATAGCCAGTGTTTCCTCCCAGTATGACCAGTGTTTCCTCCAGTATGACCAGTGTTTCCTCCAGTATGACCAGTGTTTCCTCCAGTATGACCAGTGTTTCCTCCAGTATGACCAGTGTTTCCTCCCAGTATGACCAGTGTTTCCTCCAGTATGACCAGTGTTTCCTCCAGTATGACCAGTGTTTCCTCCAGTATGACCAGTGTTTCCTCCAGTATGACCAGTGTTTCCTCCAGTATGACCAGTGTTTCCTCCAGTATGACCAGTGTTTCCTCCAGTATGACCAGTGTTTCCTCCAGTATGACCAGTGTTTCCTCCCAGTATGACCAGTGTTTCCTCCAGTATGACCAGTGTTTCCTCCCAGTATAGCCAGTGTTTCCTCCAGTATGACCAGTGTTTCCTCCAGTATGACCAGTGTTTCCTCCAGTATGACCAGTGTTTCCTCCAGTATGACCAGTGTTTCCTCCAGTATGACCAGTGTTTCCTCCCAGTATGACCAGTGTTTCCTCCAGTATGACCAGTGTTTCCTCCCAGTATGACCAGTGTTTCCTCCCAGTATAGCCAGTGTTTCCCCCAGTATGACCAGTGTTTCCTCCCAGTATAGCCAGTATGTCCTCCCAGTATGACCAGTGTTTCCTCCCAGTATGACCAGTGTTTCCTCCCAGTATGACCAGTGTTTCCTCCCAGTATAGCCAGTGTTTCCTCCCAGTATGACCAGTGTTTCCTCCAGTATGACCAGTGTTTCCTCCCAGTATAGCCAGTGTTTCCTCCAGTATGACCAGTGTTTCCTCCCAGTATGACCAGTGTTTCCTCCCAGTATGACCAGTGTTTCCTCCAGTATGACCAGTGTTTCCTCCCAGTATGACCAGTGTTTCCTCCAGTATGACCAGTGTTTCCTCCAGTATGACCAGTGTTTCCTCCAGTATGACCAGTGTTTCCTCCAGTATGACCAGTGTTTCCTCCCAGTATGACCAGTGTTTCCTCCAGTATGACCAGTGTTTCCTCCAGTATGACCAGTGTTTCCTCCAGTATGACCAGTGTTTCCTCCAGTATGACCAGTGTTTCCTCCAGTATGACCAGTGTTTCCTCCCAGTATGACCAGTGTTTCCTCCAGTATGACCAGTGTTTCCTCCCAGTATAGCCAGTGTTTCCTCCAGTATGACCAGTGTTTCCTCCCAGTATGACCAGTGTTTCCTCCCAGTATAGCCAGTGTTTCCCCCAGTATGACCAGTGTTTCCTCCCAGTATGACCAGTGTTTCCTCCCAGTATGACCAGTGTTTCCTCCAGTATGACCAGTGTTTCCTCCAGTATGACCAGTGTTTCCTCCAGTATGACCAGTGTTTCCTCCAGTATGACCAGTGTTTCCTCCAGTATGACCAGTGTTTCCTCCCAGTATGACCAGTGTTTCCTCCAGTATGACCAGTGTTTCCTCCAGTATGACCAGTGTTTCCTCCAGTATGACCAGTGTTTCCTCCAGTATGACCAGTGTTTCCTCCAGTATGACCAGTGTTTCCTCCAGTATGACCAGTGTTTCCTCCAGTATGACCAGTGTTTCCTCCCAGTATGACCAGTGTTTCCTCCAGTATGACCAGTGTTTCCTCCCAGTATAGCCAGTGTTTCCTCCAGTATGACCAGTGTTTCCTCCCAGTATGACCAGTGTTTCCTCCCAGTATAGCCAGTGTTTCCCCCAGTATGACCAGTGTTTCCTCCCAGTATAGCCAGTGTTTCCCCCAGTATGACCAGTGTTTCCTCCCAGTATAGCCAGTGTTTCCCCCAGTATGACCAGTGTTTCCTCCCAGTATAGCCAGTGTTTCCCCCAGTATGACCAGTGTTTCCTCCCAGTATGACCAGTGTTTCCTCCCAGTATGACCAGTGTTTCCTCCCAGTATGACCAGTGTTTCCTCCAGTATGACCAGTGTTTCCTCCCAGTATGACCAGTGTTTCCTCCCAGTATAGCCAGTGTTTCCTCCCAGTATGACCAGTGTTTCCTCCAGTATGACCAGTGTTTCCTCCCAGTATAGCCAGTGTTTCCTCCAGTATGACCAGTGTTTCCTCCCAGTATGACCAGTGTTTCCTCCCAGTATAGCCAGTGTTTCCTCCCAGTATGACCAGTGTTTCACAGCATCTCCTCCAGTTTCCCAGCCTGAATGTGAAAGCCGGTCTGGAGTCTGAACTTCCTTCTGGTCGTTCCTGATCTGAGAAGCCAAACTGATCTGGGATCAGTGTCAGGAGGCTCATCCTGCTGCTGGTGGATTTAAAGGAGAATTTAAAAAAAACCCTAAAGCTCACCTTTGTACTGCTGCTCTGGAATAAGAAGTTTTGTTTTGTTTTTTTAGACGTTACTTCTGTTCTTGTCCCTTCATGATGTCGGTGATCTTGTTTCTGTCTTTTCCATGATGCTGATCTGTCTGTAAAGCAGTTTGGTGGTTTGATTCTGAGTCACAGTCTTGATACTGTACAGTCTGCTGGGAGCGTCCCGCAGCAGGAGAGACAGGCGGTCCGGTGACTAAAAGGTCCCAGGTTGGATCCAGGTTTGGCTCGGTGCCTTGCTCAAAGACACTCTGACAGGATGTGCTGGCTGCTGTGGGGATTGAACTTGTGAAATTTCCACACTGCCACAATCTTTGTGTACAATCACTAATGTCTCTATAGCTGGAAATGACAGCCCTCTCTCCCCATACATTTCCATTAACTTAACTAACTAAAAACGCAAATTACTGCCAATATCAAGACAAGATGAATCTGCTCCTTCAGTAACTGATGTGACTGGATGCAGTTTATTCAGCTGCAATTCTAATTTTGCTCAGTTTTTTGTCTCAGTGTTTCCGGTTCCAACTCTTTGTTTCCGGTGTCAGTTAGTTTGATGCTTCTCTTCTGCAGCATCCAGCAGCTCCGCCTTCTGTTTTTATTCTCTTAGCTCTTTAATGAACTTTATTTTTCTTGGTCTTTTATATGAATTTTATCCTTTTCATTTCGTATCGATGCTTTTAATGTTTTATGTACACACATTTAAACAAACCAACTTCATGTCTGAAGTGTTCAGTGATGTTCAGCAGCTGCTCTTTAATGCGTTCCTCAATTAAAACCTCAGAGGGAAACTGAATGAATCAGAGAAGTCACAAAGCAAAATAATCTAGAAATCTAGTCAGAAACAGACTGAAGGCAAAACATGAAGCCAGAAGTGCCGACCTCCAAACGACCTGTTGCACGCCCCCCCCCCCCAGGACGTACATGTGCACATGTTGCCAAAGCGTGGATTCAAACATAAATGAGATAGAAATAAAGTAAAATAAAATGAAATAAACTGCATATTAAATATATAGATTCATCACAGAATATTACTGAACAGTAACAACAATAACAGTGATGATTACAAAAAAAAGCAAAGTTAAAGAAGAGTTTACAGAGTTCATGTGTTTCTTAGATTATGGCATGACATCATCATGACATCATCATGACATCACATACTGAGCACAGAGTTCTACTGTTCCAACATTTTCTCCAAGCAGGAGACGCATTTTTTCGTTGATGCTGAGATTTTGAAAGTTCTCCATGTTTCAGAGATTTTTGGGCAGTCTGTGTTCCTAGCTGCTGGTCTCTCCTGCCCGTCTCTACAGCTAGCTGCTGGTCTCTCCTGCCCGTCTCTACAGCTAGCTGCTGGTCTCTCCTGCCTGTCTCTACAGCTAGCTGCTGGTGTTCCTGATGTGTTCATACTGTCCACTGTGCTCTGCCCAAAAAAACCCCCAAAAAACCCTGTCCTGACTGGCAGATGATTGACCTACTGATTTACCAGAGGACAGAAAACTAACAGACCAAATTAATATTAATTAAGACAAATATTAATTGAGACTTCAATTTGTCACAGTGAGGAAAGAGGAAAGACAGAGAGAGAGAGAGAGAGAGAGAGAGAGAGAGAGAGAGAGAGAGAGACTTTTGACTTTTGATGCTCTTTAATAAAACATCTCACTTAAAACAACCCCTGACAACCAGCCACAGTATCATAAAACCCTGCGCATTCAACCAACACTCTCACTCCCCAAAAACCGACCCAACCACTCACTCATACACACACACACACACACACCTGCACACCCCCCCCACCCTACCCACACGAAAAACCCCAGACTTACACTGACATCCTGCCATACCATAATACACATGACACAGTGTGCCTCCCCACACCTTACAGCACAACAAACATGATGTAAAAAAACAAAAAAAATGCCTAGGCAACACACACTACATGAACAGCACCCCATCCCAAACAGACCAAGCAGCCCCTGTAGGAACCTGTTACAGTCAGAACGATACAGACAGCCCCCCCTCCCCCCCCCCCCCTCCAGACACCACACACTCTGAAAACCAGGAGTGTCATTAACCAGAGAGTAATAAGCGTATTCTACCCTAAGGCTGCAGAGACCATCCCCCTGAACACTAAGAGTGGGTCTGTGGGCCCGCTCCCCTGCACCTTGTTTCTCCTGCTCAGCCACATGGCCAGCTTGGCCTGGCCAAACAGAAAGTTAAGCAACACACATTTAGCCCTCTTCCTAAAAGAATACATTGGTCCCAAAATAAACAGCCCCACAGAGAAAACCTCCCCCAACCTCCTACAGAAAACATCCAACACATTCAGAACAGGTTCAACAACGGTGACATCGTACAAACACATGCTGAACAGTCTCAGATGAACCACAAAAAGGACAGCCCCCCCCCACACTTGAGTCCACCTTCGCCAGAAAACTGTTTGTTGCGAGGGCCCCATGCAGGATCCTCCACTGTAGGTCCCCTGACCTCTTAGGAAGGCGGAGCTTATAAAGCACCTCCACCTGAAGCCTGCCATACCCTGCTCACCTGCCACCTCCTGCCACTGATGCTCCTTGACCTCCTGCAGAGCCCTGATGTTCCTGACCTTCACTATAGCGGCATAAAGGACCTTCCCCTTTAACTCCCCAAAGCTCCCCAGGCTCGGAGCAGCAAACGAGAGAAGCTTCCCCTTCTCCTCCTCCCTGGAGAGAGAGAGAGAGAGAGAGAGACACACACACACACAGAGAGAGAGAGACACAGAAGAGAGAGAGAGAGAGAGACAGAGAGAGAGAGAGAGAGAGAGAGAGAGAGACACAGAAAGAGAGAGAGAGAGAGAGGGACAGAGAGAGAGACACACACACACACAGAGAGAGAGAGAGAGGGACAGAGAGAGAGAGACAAACACACACACACACAGAGAGAGAGAGAGAGAGAAACAGAGGGAGAGAGAGAGAGAGAGAGAGACAAACACACAGAGAGAGAGAGAGAGAGAGAGAGACACACACAGAAAGAGAGAGAGAGAGAGAGAGGGACAGAGAGAGAGAGACACACACACACGGAGAGAGAGAGAGAGAGGGACAGAGAGAGAGAGACAAACACACACACAGAGAGAGAGAGAGAGAGAGAGAGAGAGAGAGAGAGAGAAACAGAGGGAGAGAGAGAGAGAGAGAGAGAGACAAACACACACAGAGAGAGAGAGAGAGAGAGAGAGAGAGAGAGAGAGAGAGAGAGTTTCTCCAGGTGAGCTGCTGGTCTGAACCTGCAGACCTTCATTCAGAACCTAACTGAACTCCCAGCAGAGTAAAACAGGAATTCGTTCCTCTGTTCTACTGATCGCGTTACAAGCAGAACGAACGAGCGAAGGAACCTGTCAAGCTAGAGACAGTTAGTCAGGATAAACCCGGAGGTAGTGATGTTTCCTCCAAGATAAAAGCGTCAAATGTGTCAATTTTGAAAATAAAACAATGATTGATTATTGTGAGTGTGCAGAGCGACAAAATGTTGAACGGAATTACTTAATTAAATACAAAGTGAAAGTGCTGCTATAACATAGATACGTAAAAGATGACGTCATGTTAATGACTGTGCCGGTAGAGACGTGCTTTTATTTTTGGAAAACTTTGGCCGGAAGTGGTATGTTTTATTCTGGCTGACTTGACTGGTTCACTCAGCCGGTTTGGAGGCACGAGCGCGCGGTGCTGCAGGTGGAACGTTACAGCTGCAGTTTGAGTTCCAGCTGTTACCATGACTGCCGTGTCCCAGCTGGAGGGTTCTAGTTCCAGTAGAACTGTGTTCTAGTAGTTTCAGGAGAACTGTGTTCTAGTAGTTTCAGGAGAACTGTGTTCTAGTAGTTTCAGGAGAACTGTGTTCTAGTTGCTGTTTGACATTCCCGAACTCCGGCGGCGGAGCCATGCTGCTGCCGAGCAACGAGTCCTCAGTCTGGACCGAAGTCCTGGACTCGAACCGGTCGGACCGGGGCTCCGGGGAGGGGCAGGCCGGCCCGGAGGCCGTCATCGTCCCGCTCATTTTCGGCCTGATCTTCCTGCTCGGCGTGGTGGGGAACACTCTGGTCATGGTGGTGATCGGGAAGATCAAACCGGGGAAGCGCTCGAGGAGCACGACCAACATCTTCATCCTGAACCTGAGCATCGCGGACCTGAGCTTCCTGCTGTTCTGCGTCCCGCTGCACGCGACCATCTACTCTCTGCCGGAGTGGATCTTCGGAGCCTTCCTGTGTAAGTTCGGCCACTACTTCGTGATGGTGAGCATGCTGGTGAGCATCTTCACGCTGGTGGCCATGTCGGTGGACCGGTACATCGCCGTGGTTCACTCCAAGAAGTCTCCGTGCATCCGCAGCCGGCGGAACGCGCTGGCCGGAGTGTGCGCGATCTGGACGCTGTCGTTCATCTTCTCGGTGCCGGTGGCTCAGCACCAGATCCTCACGAGCCACCCCAAAGCCCCGAACAGCACGTTCTGCTGGGAGAAGTGGTTCGGCGCCTCCAAACAGACTTACAAGGTGACGATCCTGGTGATCGGCTACCTGCTGCCTCTGCTGCTCATCACCTGCTGCTACTCCAAGGTGAGCTAATGTTTGACTTTCATTAACTCTAAAATCTTATTAATAACCGCACGGGGCGATCAAAGGGCGAAGGCGCTGCGCTGCCATAAACCCTGTGCGTAAAACCAACTGTCAAGTTAGCCGTAATAAAGACCAACACTTCCGGTTATAACTTTCAAAATAAAACCTTTACTGCGTACCAAAGTAAAAAAATAAAAAAATAAGTGGATTTATGGGGGAATCTGTAGCAAATTAAAATGCAGTTTTCCAAAATGTCCTTTCCACAGCATATTTTATACCCATATAGTCCTGTGCAACATGACAAACTCCACAGACTCAAAAGGAGAAGGATATACTGTTTGTTCCTAAAGCCAATAGCCGACAATATGAGCTCCAGTCCCAACAGTCAGGTCAGTCAGAATAATCCAACACTGAATCGCTCTGTGCTTTCCTTCTATCCAAATATAATCTATTGCTGCATTCCACTGTAAGTCGGAAGTCGATAGTCCGGAGTTGGAATTATCAACTTCTGCTCTAAATGCGTTCCAGTGCGTCTGCTCGGGAAAACATGAACGCAGCACTCTTTCCCACTGACGTTAACGTTAGCTATCTGACCGCTGTGACGTCATATGGCTGTGACGTCATACCGCAGTGATGTCATGCCGCTGTGATGTCATACCGCTGTGACGTCATACCGCAGTGATGTCATGCCGCTGTGACGTCATACTGCAGTGATGTCAGCTGTGTTTACGTCGGAGAACTCGGCCGGAATAGATCTTGGACGGCCGTTCTGTTGCACTTTTCCGTGTCGGAAGTCGGTTTTCTCAAGAGAGTTCAGAGTTTAAAGGAATGCAGCTTTAAACCATAGATGTCAAAGTTTATGCTTTTATTCTGAAGGCAGATCAGTGTAGTTTCCGCTCTTGTCCGGTCTAAATGTGTTGAGTTTGACGCCGCTGTGCGTGACGCTCTTTGGACCTTCAGACTCAGCTGATCCTTCAGTCTGCTGATACAGAAACATCAAGACCTGCAGCTGAACTCTGTTTCTCCACAACTCCTCCTCCCAGTCTGTGTTTTAAAGGTTCAGTCTGTTTTAAAGGTGCAGTCTGTTTTAAAGGTTCAGTCTGTTTTAAAGGTTCAGTCTGTTTTAAAGGTTCAGTCTGTGTGTTTTAAAGGTTCAGTCTGTTTTAAAGGTTCAGTCTGTGTGTTTTAAAGGTTCAGTCTGTTTTAAAGGTTCAGTCTGTTTTAAAGGTTCAGTCCGTCTGTTTTAAAGGTTCAGTCTGTTTTAAAGGTTCAGTCTGTCTGTTTTAAAGGTTCAGTCTGTTTTAAAGGTTCAGTCTGTCTGTTTTAAAGGTTCAGTCTGTTTTAAAGGTTCAGTCTGTTTTAAAGGTTCAGTCTGTTTTAAAGGTTCAGTCCGTCTGTTTTAAAGGTTCAGTCTGTTTTAAAGGTTCAGTCTGTGTGTTTTAAAGGTTCAGTCTGTGTGTTTTAAAGGTTCAGTCTGTTTTAAAGGTTCAGTCTGTGTGTTTTAAAGGTTCAGTCTGTTTTAAAGGTTCAGTCTGTTTTAAAGTTTCAGTCTGTTTTAAAGTTTCAGTCTGTTTTAAAGGTTCAGTCTGTGTGTTTTAAAGGTTCAGTCTGTTTTAAAGTTTCAGTCTGTTTTAAAGTTTCAGTCTGTTTTAAAGGTTTAGTCTGTTTTAAAGTTTCAGTCTGTTTTAAAGGTTCAGTCTGTGTGTTTTAAAGGTTCAGTCTGTGTGTTTTAAAGGTTCAGTCTGTTTTAAAGGTTCAGTCTGTTTTAAAGGTTCAGTCTGTGTGTTTTAAAGGTTCAGTCTGTTTTAAAGGTTCAGTCCGTCTGTTTTAAAGGTTCAGTCTGTTTTAAAGGTTCAGTCCGTCTGTTTTAAAGGTTCAGTCTGTTTTAAAGGTTCAGTCCGTCTGTTTTAAAGGTTCAGTCTGTTTTAAAGGTTCAGTCTGTTTTAAAGTTTCAGTCTGTTTTAAAGGTTCAGTCTGTGTGTTTTAAAGGTTCAGTCTGTTTTAAAGGTTCAGTCTGTTTTAAAGGTTCAGTCTGTTTTAAAGGTGCAGTCTGTTTTAAAGGTTCAGTCCGTGTGTTTTAAAGGTTCAGTCTGTTTTAAAGTTTCAGTCTGTTTTAAAGGTTCAGTCTGTCTGTTTTAAAGGTTCAGTCTGTTTTAAAGTTTCAGTCTGTTTTAAAGGTTCAGTCTGTTTTAAAGGTTCAGTCCGTCTGTTTTAAAGGTTCAGTCTGTTTTAAAGGTTCAGTCTGTTTTAAAGTTTCAGTCTGTTTTAAAGGTTCAGTCTGTCTGTTTTAAAGGTTCAGTCTGTTTTAAAGTTTCAGTCTGTTTTAAAGGTTCAGTCTGTTTTAAAGGTTCAGTCTGTTTTAAAGTTTCAGTCTGTTTTAAAGGTTCAGTCTGTTTTAAAGGTTCAGTCCGTCTGTTTTAAAGGTTCAGTCTGTTTTAAAGGTTCAGTCTGTTTTAAAGTTTCAGTCTGTTTTAAAGGTTCAGTCTGTCTGTTTTAAAGGTTCAGTCTGTTTTAAAGTTTCAGTCTGTTTTAAAGGTTCAGTCTGTTTTAAAGGTTTAGTCTGTTTTAAAGGTTCAGTCTGTCTGTTTTAAAGGTTCAGTCTGTTTTAAAGGTTCAGTCTGTTTTAAAGGTTCAGTCTGTTTTAAAGGTTCAGTCTGTGTGTTTTAAAGGTTCAGTCTGTTTTAAAGGTTCAGTCTGTGTGTTTTAAAGGTTCAGTCTGTTTTAAAGTTTCAGTCTGTTTTAAAGGTTCAGTCTGTTTTAAAGTTTCAGTCTGTTTTAAAGGTTCAGTCTGTCTGTTTTAAAGGTTCAGTCTGTTTTAAAGTTTCAGTCTGTTTTAAAGGTTCAGTCTGTTTTAAAGGTTTAGTCTGTTTTAAAGGTTCAGTCTGTCTGTTTTAAAGGTTCAGTCTGTTTTAAAGGTTCAGTCTGTTTTAAAGGTTCAGTCTGTTTTAAAGGTTCAGTCTGTGTGTTTTAAAGGTTCAGTCTGTTTTAAAGGTTCAGTCTGTTTTAAAGGTTCAGTCTGTGTGTTTTAAAGGTTCAGTCTGTTTTAAAGGTTCAGTCTGTTTTAAAGGTTCAGTCTGTTTTAAAGGTTCAGTCCGTGTGTTTTAAAGGTTCAGTCTGTTTTAAAGGTTCAGTCTGTGTGTTTTAAAGGTTCAGTCTGTTTTAAAGGTTCAGTCTGTGTGTTTTAAAGGTTCAGTCTGTTTTAAAGGTTCAGTCTGTGTGTTTTAAAGGTTCAGTCTGTTTTAAAGGTTCAGTCTGTGTGTTTTAAAGGTTCAGTCTGTTTTAAAGGTTCAGTCTGTTTTAAAGGTTCAGTCTGTTTTAAAGGTTCAGTCTGTTTTAAAGGTTCAGTCTGTGTGTTTTAAAGGTTCAGTCTGTTTTAAAGGTTCAGTCTGTTTTAAAGGTTCAGTCTGTTTTAAAGGTTCAGTCTGTTTTAAAGGTTCAGTCTGTTTTAAAGGTTCAGTCTGTTTTAAAGGTTCAGTCTGTTTTAAAGGTTCAGTCCGTGTGTTTTAAAGGTTCAGTCTGTTTTAAAGGTTCAGTCTGTGTGTTTTAAAGGTTCAGTCTGTTTTAAAGGTTCAGTCTGTGTGTTTTAAAGGTTCAGTCTGTTTTAAAGGTTCAGTCTGTGTGTTTTAAAGGTTCAGTCTGTTTTAAAGGTTCAGTCTGTGTGTTTTAAAGGTTCAGTCTGTTTTAAAGGTTCAGTCTGTTTTAAAGGTTCAGTCTGTTTTAAAGGTTCAGTCTGTTTTAAAGGTTCAGTCCGTGTGTTTTAAAGGTTCAGTCTGTTTTAAAGGTTCAGTCTGTGTGTTTTAAAGGTTCAGTCTGTTTTAAAGGTTCAGTCTGTTTTAAAGGTGCAGTCTGTTTTAAAGGTTCAGTCCGTGTGTTTTAAAGGTTCAGTCTGTTTTAAAGGTTCAGTCTGTGTGTTTTAAAGGTTCAGTCTGTTTTAAAGGTTCAGTCTGTGTGTTTTAAAGGTTCAGTCTGTTTTAAAGGTTCAGTCTGTGTGTTTTAAAGGTTCAGTCTGTTTTAAAGGTTCAGTCTGTTTTAAAGGTTCAGTCTGTTTTAAAGGTTCAGTCTGTGTGTTTTAAAGGTTCAGTCTGTTTTAAAGGTTCAGTCTGTTTTAAAGGTTCAGTCTGTGTGTTTTAAAGGTGCAGTCTGTTTTAAAGGTTCAGTCTGTTTTAAAGGTTCAGTCTGTTTTAAAGGTTCAGTCCGTGTGTTTTAAAGGTGCAGTCTGTTTTAAAGGTTCAGTCTGTGTGTTTTAAAGGTGCAGTCTGTTTTAAAGGTTCAGTCTGTTTTAAAGGTTCAGTCTGTGTGTTTTAAAGGTGCAGTCTGTTTTAAAGGTGCAGTCTGTTTTAAAGGTTCAGTCTGTCTGTTTTAAAGGTTCAGTCTGTTTTAAAGGTTCAGTCTGTCTGTTTTAAAGGTTCAGTCTGTTTTAAAGGTTCAGTCTGTTTTAAAGGTTCAGTCTGTTTTAAAGGTTCAGTCTGTTTTAAAGGTTCAGTCTGTCTGTTTTAAAGGTTCAGTCAGTCTGTTTTAAAGGTTCAGTCTGTTTTAAAGGTTCAGTCTGTTTTAAAGCTTCAGTCTGTTTTAAAGGTTCAGTCTGTGTGTTTTAAAGGTTCAGTCTGTGTGTTTTAAAGGTTCAGTCTGTTTTAAAGGTTCAGTCTGTTTTAAAGCTTCAGTCTGTTTTAAAGGTTCAGTCTGTGTGTTTTAAAGGTGCAGTCTGTTTTAAAGGTTCAGTCTGTTTTAAAGGTTCAGTCTGTCTGTTTTAAAGGTTCAGTCTGTCTGTTTTAAAGGTTCAGTCTGTTTTAAAGGTTCAGTCTGTTTTAAAGGTTCAGTCTGTTTTAAAGGTTCAGTCTGTGTGTTTTAAAGGTTCAGTCTGTTTTAAAGGTTCAGTCTGTTTTAAAGCTTCAGTCTGTTTTAAAGGTTCAGTCTGTGTGTTTTAAAGGTGCAGTCTGTTTTAAAGGTTCAGTCTGTTTTAAAGGTTCAGTCTGTCTGTTTTAAAGGTTCAGTCTGTCTGTTTTAAAGGTTCAGTCTGTGTGTTTTAAAGGTTCAGTCTGTGTGTTTTAAAGGTTCAGTCTGTTTTAAAGGTTCAGTCTGTTTTAAAGCTTCAGTCTGTTTTAAAGGTTCAGTCTGTTTTAAAGCTTCAGTCTGTTTTAAAGGTTCAGTCTGTGTGTTTTAAAGGTGCAGTCTGTTTTAAAGGTTCAGTCTGTTTTAAAGGTTCAGTCTGTGTGTTTTAAAGGTTCAGTCTGGCTGTAAAAACACTGATGGATGGATTTCATGTATTTTTCATAGAGGAATAAACTGAAGATTTACTGACCCCCCCCCCCCTGGGTTTTTCCTGGGTGTTTCCTGGGTGTTTCCTGGGTGTTTCCTGGGTTTTTCCTGGGTGTTTCCTGGGTGTTTCCTGGGTGTTTCCTGGGTGTTTCCTGGGTAACTAGCCCAGCAGCAGACACTGAACTGCTTTCTTTAACTTCAAGGCAAGGCAAGTTTATTTATATAGCACATTTCATACACATCGGCAATTCAAAGTGCTTTACATAAATAAAAGAAAAATAAAGACATAGGTAATAAAAAACATAAAAAGTGAAAGTGCATTAAAATCACATTTAAAAATACAGTGCAAAAATATATAGAAGATAAAAAAAGATAAAGATATAAAAGATAAAAAATATATATATATAAATATTCCAGTGCAGATAAGCGTTGCCCTAAATTTCTTGGTGAACAGAAAAGTCTTGACATGCAGACTCACCGTCTTCCTGTCCGTCTCCAATAAACACAAACATCATCTTAAAAAATAGATTCTGTTTTCTGCTGTGTTGTTGAATAGATTATTGATTGCATCTCTTCTGTCTGTGTTTTTATCACTGTGCTACTACTTTTTCTATCACTTTGCTTATTAACTAAAGTTAAACTTGAAGACGTCACTGTCTCATAGAGCTGCTGGTGGAGACGCATCATCATCCCTGCTGCTAGGTTCACATCCAAACCCAGCTGATATTTCTAGATTGTGTTGAAAACAAATATATATTTGGTATTTCTGTCAGCTTGTCATCATGTTAGCTGAAACTGAAGCCGCTGCAGAGTCTCTCTTTATCCTGCAGGCTGATAATCTGCTGCTCTGTGGCTCTGTCTGGAAAACCAGATTGTGTTTTCCTCTCAGTCTGGAGCTCGATGGCACAGAGACACAAGTTTTGTTGTCAATACAAATTTGTCTCTGTAACATTTAAGTCCCATATTCTGCCCTGTCCAGAGTTTCATTTAGTGTGTTTCTGTCCATCCAAAGCTGTGTGTGTGGTGTCATGAACCAAAAACACTCTCAATCCATTTCTCCATGTTCATTTTCCAGCATCTCTCTGAGCCTTACCGAGAACAGGCCGTTTCTGTCTCCGTGTCTTTAAGGCTCATTAATATTAACGACCCTCCGTTCCTATTGGCTAACCGTTTCCAGAGTGAAACGTGATACTTTCACCATGTTTAGATAGACCATCCAACTCCTTTATGATCACAGAGGAGAGGGGAGTCCTGCTTTACATGATGTGGGACTTTTAAAGAGAGAATCATCTGAGATGCTCATCAGAGACTGATGAAGGATAAATGCATGAAGAAGACTTCTACACTGTGTGATGTTTCTCTGCTGTCAACAGGCTGGAGAACATGAAGAACTGATGCTTCTGTCATGCTAACAGGTAGAACGAGGACAGTAGTGATACGACAGAGATTCCTTCTTCTAATTATGCTTTGCTTTACTTTCAGGTGTTGTTCCATCTTCATAAAAAGATGAAGAATATGTCCAAGAAATCTGAACGCTCAAAAAGAAAGGTATGTTCCTTCCTCTCCTGTCTTTCTTTTCTGTTTTCTCTTCCTCCCTCTCATCTGTCTGTCATCAGTCGAAGCGGTCGGCTCTGTCAGTCCACAGAGATCAGAAGTCCGCTCGGTGTAACTGGAGACTCACCGTCTGTTTATTCAGAGGGAAAGTGAAAAGTTAAAGGTGGAGGAGGTGGAGGAGGAGGAGGAGGAGGAGGAGGAAACGGCCGTTTGAAGGTTTGGATGCTGCTGGAAATCCGTTGAAAAGACGTTTAAAAAATGACTGTGGTCAGCGGTGAAAAGACGTTCAAAACAGGTTCAAAAGTGAAAGTTTTTTCACCGACTATTTGAAGACGTTGATTGAACGTTCACATTTAACGTTCACATCTAAATGTGAACTTTGAAGAATTACCTTCACACTAATCAATATCGTCTCTCTTTCAAGCTACAACTGAACAAATTATCAAATTATGAAACAAATTTGTGTTTTGTGAAACATTGATGTTGTAACCACATTTTAGCTGGTTGGAAAGAGGAAGAAAAGAGACGTTCAGACCGAATATCACCCAGTTTTCAACTAGAAATCAACGTTGAAATCCCGGTTGCTCACTGGGTGGTTTGATGGAACATCTGTCAGGAGGTAAAGAGTTGAAACGTCACATTTAAGCCTTTAAACGCCGTGAGCGACTGCAGGACGACTTCACCTGCATCAAACCCCTCAGTCTGACTCTGAAACTCTCTGGAACATCAGCTGGAGCTCATCAGCTGAACTCCGGTCCAAAAGGAAAACAGCTTCATGTTTAGGAACGGACACGAAAATTCCCGATACAAAAATCTGACGCAGAGTTACGGAGTTGGGAAAATGTTTGTGGTTTCAGCTGCGGTCTGATGTGTAAGAAATGTGATTCAGAACAGAGTTTTCAGCTGAAGTCTGCTGAGTCGACGCAGGAGACAAGATGGAGTCAGACGACCTGAAGCTGAGGCTCCACCAGGCTCCAGACCAGGAGACACTGGCCAACACCTGCTGTCTGTCAGCTCATATCAACTCTGGATGGATCTGAATAAAGTGTCTCTGAGAGCTTCACTCTGCATGCTACAGGGACGCAGTGAAAGTTCCACACATGAAAACTCGCGATACAAAAATGTGCCGATATGAATCAGATCCTGCAGTCTGATGAGAGTTTTCTCCTCCGCTCTGAACAGCAGACAGTTTCAGCTGGGTGAGTCCATAAAGAACTGTACAATAAAGCAATAAATTGTAATGTAATCAATGTGCATTGAATTCACATTAGCAGTCTGCAGAGGGCCATATTGATTGATTGATTGATTGATTGACTGAACATTTATTTAAACCTCAGAAACACACTGAGGGAAGCTTCTCGTTTTCAATGGTGAGAAACGGCAGCAGCAACAACTCAACTCAACTTTATTTACACAGCACCTTTCATACGAGCATGCGGCCCAGAGTGCTTCACACAGCAAAATTACAACAATAAAACAATACAATGTTAAAAAAAATAAATAAATAAGAGTCAATAAAATAAAATAAAAATACAATAAAATAAACACCAGGGATAAAAATAAAGTAAAAACCAATGATTAGAACTTAAAAACTAAAGCTATAACATTACTCCAAATTAAAATTAAAAGCCAGATTAAAAAGATAATTTCCTTTTAAAAATACAGAGAGCTTGCCAGTCTGATGTCCAGGCAGTGAGCTCCACAGTTCAGGGGCATAAAAACAGAAGGCGATCTCACCGGGACTTTTATGGGACACATCAGGAACATTTAAAAGAAAAGCGGTGGAGGACCTCAGTGATCTGGCTGGAACATAAAATGAAAGAACATCTCTGATGCAGGGAGGAGCAAGGTCATTTAAAGCTTTATAAACAAGTAAAAGAACATTAAAATCAATCCTAAAGGATACAGGTAGCCAGTGCAGTCTTTTTTTTTTATGATTTATTTATGGGTTTTTTCAGGTTTACAAATCAAACAGCGTATCACAAACAAAACACAGGTACACCTCAATACAACACATGGAGCTTCACAACAACAAGAGAGATTAACAAACTAAAAAATAAATAAATACATAAGTAAATATATAGAAGGGGAGGAAAAGATATATATATATATAAAAAAAGGGGGGGTATGAAGTAAGTTATGGTTAAAGAGAGGTCGTGGTGTAAATATACAAAGGTCAGATAGGCAGGTCAAGGTCAATCCTAAAGAGGAGAGATAGAGGTTTTTCAGTCGGGAGGTGGCAGGATCATTTGAATGCTATCTATACATTCTGAGAACAGCTGCCAAATTCCATCTAACTCGGGTATGGAGCCTCGCAGGGTACGCTTGATTTACTCCAGCCGTCCCCAGCCCAACGAGAAAGAGTGGGAACGTAGGGAGCCTTCCAGTTCATAAGAATTAACCGCCTCACCAGCAGAGTTAACCAAAACATATGACAAAGATCAGCCAGTGCAGGGTCATGTGATCCATTTCCTTTGTTTTGGTTCAGACTGGCTGAACCAGCTGTAGTTTTCTTATAGACTTTTTAGGTAATCCAGTAAAAAGGGAATTACAGCAGTCTAAACGGCTAGTGATAAAAGCCTGAGTGAGTATTTCAGCATCTTTCTGAGTTAAAAAAGGTCTGACTTTGGCGATTTTCCTAAGATGAAAAAAGAATGTTTTAATGACCTTGTTAAAATGAGAATTACAATTTAAATCAGAGTCTAAAATCACTCCCAAGTTTGTGATGTTAGTTTTAATCTGTTTGCTAAGACCACCGAGCTTAACTGTCTGCAACAGAAAGTATTTACAGCCAGATGAATACAGAATATGAACATGTGTCACGCCCTGCAGGCTAACACAGTAAAGAAACTAAAGAAACGCTCTTATCAGATTTATTACAGAATGTTTGACCAGTTTCACTAAATCACTGGAACAGGGAAAGTGTCCTGTGGTCAGATCTGCAGAAGCTCAGCTGGACTTCATGCTGGTTTTCCAGTGAAGGAAGAAAGCAGCAACAGACTGACTTCAGCATCACAGAGAAAAGCTCCATCACTGCTGTGTGTCGATGTGTTTGAGAGTTAAACCTGTTCCAGTCTGAACCGGAGCTGCTTCTCTTTCTTCTGCTTTTCTAGTGAGAAATCTCCCCAGTAGACAGATGTGAACTTTACTGATTTTACTTTTCTTCTGCCTCCACAGCCGAGCCGGAGGCAGAATGTTTTCAGTCTGTCCGTCTCATTCTCATGAACTCCATCTCTCAGGAACACCTGGAGACAGACGTCCACTTGGACTCAAGGATGAACTGATTATAATTTGGTGGTCAAAGGTCAAAGGTCAAGGTCACTGTGACCTCACAAAAGACGTTTTTGGCCATAACTCAAGAATTCATACGCTAATTATGACAAAATTTCACACAAATGTCTAATAGGATAAAATGATGAAGTGATGACATTTTATATCCAAAAGTTCAAAGGTCAGCTTCACTGTGACATCATAATGTTTTGCTTACCACTGTAGCTGAGAAAACCATCTTGGGTCATTCTACAGAAACGGTGGAAGTGCTGTCACTTACTTTTGACACCAAAATCCTTTAAGTTGACCTAATAATCACATTAATTATATATGTTCAATAAATAAAGACTGTCCTTGCAATGATAAAACAAAGTTTATGGGTGGAGGCAAACAACCAGGAGGAGGTTATTTCTATTTTTTTATTATTCTTTAGGGTTCTTACATTTTATTTGAACGGGCTTTAAAAAGATCTGAAACAGTGTTAAATTTACCTTTCAGAAACTTGTTATTTGTGCTTTTATTTTGGTTTTCCTCCGAAATAAAAAGCTTCATTGTCAGAATATGACGATAATATCAGACTGAGGCCAGTGTGGCGTATCGAGCTGAACCTTTCCCCACCTCCTCATGTTCCTCCTGATGTTCACACTCAGCCTCTCAGCCTCCTCTTGTCTCCTCTTGTCTCCTCTTGTCTCCTCTTGTCTCCTCCTGTCTCCTCTTGTCTCCTCTTGTCTCCTCTTGTCTCCTCTTGTCTCCTCGTCTCCTCTTGTCTCCTCTTGTCTCCTCTTGTCTCCTCGTCTCCTCTTGTCTCCTCTTGTCTCCTCTTGTCTCCTCTTGTCTCCTCGTCTCCTCTTGTCTCCTCTTGTCTCCTCTTGTCTCCTTGTCTCCTCTTGTCTCCTCTTGTCTCCTCTTGTCTCCTCCTGTCTCCTCTTGTCTCCTCTTGTCTCCTCTTGTCTCCTCGTCTCCTCTTGTCTCCTCTTGTCTCCTCTTGTCTCCTCTTGTCTCCTCGTCTCCTCTTGTCTCCTCTTGTCTCCTCTTGTCTCCTTGTCTCCTCTTGTCTCCTCTTGTCTCCTCCTGTCTCCTCGTCTCCTCTTGTCTCCTCCTGTCTCCTCTCCTCTTGTCTCCTCTCCTCTTGTCTCCCCTTGTCTCCTCTTGTCTCCTCCTGTCTCCTCTTGTCTCTGTGCTCAAATGAATGTTCAGGCTGCAGAGTGTTCAGGTTCAGCTCAGACCTGCTGAGCCTCTGCTGCTCTGAGCTTTTATACACTGGCAGGCTGTTTCAGAGGAGGAGGAGAGGAGCAGAGGAGGAGCAGGAGAGGAGGAGGAGGAGAGAAGCAGAGGAGAAACAGAGGAGAAGCAGAGGAGGAGCAGGAGAGAAGCAGAGGAGGAGCAGAGGAGAAGGACGAGAGAAGCAGAGGAGAAACAGAGGAGAAGCAGAGGAGGAGCAGGAGAGGAGAAGGAGTAGGAGGAGGAGAGAAGCAGAGGAGAAACAGAGGAGAAGCAGAGGAGGAGCAGGAGAGAAGCAGAGGAGGAGCAGAGGAGAAGGACGAGAGAAGCAGAGGAGAAACAGAGGAGAAGCAGAGGAGGAGCAGGAGAGGAGAAGGAGTAGGAGGAGGAGAGAAGCAGAGGAGAAACAGAGGAGAAGCAGAGGAGGAGCAGGAGAGAAGCAGAGGAGGAGCAGAGGAGAAGGACGAGAGAAGCAGAGGAGAAACAGAGGAGAAGCAGAGGAGGAGCAGGAGAGGAGAAGGAGGAGGAGAGAAGCAGAGGAGAAACAGAGGAGAAGCAGAGGAGGAGCAGGAGAGAAGCAGAGGAGGAGCAGAGGAGAAGGACGAGAGAAGCAGAGGAGAAACAGAGGAGAAGCAGAGGAGGAGCAGGAGAGGAGGAGGAGTAGGAGGAGGAGAGAAGCAGAGGAGAAACAGAGGAGAAGCAGAGGAGGAGCAGGAGAGAAGCAGAGGAGGAGCAGAGGAGAAGGACGAGAGAAGCAGAGGAGAAACAGAGGAGAAGCAGAGGAGGAGCAGGAGAGGAGAAGGAGTAGGAGGAGGAGAGAAGCAGAGGAGAAACAGAGGAGAAGCAGAGGAGAAGCAGAGGAGAAGGACGAGAGAAGCAGAGGAGAAACAGAGGAGAAGCAGAGGAGAAGCAGAGGAGAAGGACGAGAGAAGCAGAGGAGAAACAGGAGAAGCAGAGGAGGAGCAGGAGAGGAGAAGGAGTAGGAGGAGGAGAGAAGCAGAGGAGAAACAGAGGAGAAGCAGAGGAGGAGCAGGAGAGAAGCAGAGGAGGAGCAGAGGAGAAGGACGAGAGAAGCAGAGGAGAAACAGAGGAGAAGCAGAGGAGGAGCAGAGGAGAGAAGCAGAGGAGAAGGAGAGGAGAAGGAGGAGAGAAGCAGAGAAGGAGGAGAGGAGAAGGAGGAGAGAAGCAGAGAAGGAGGAGAGGAGAAGGAGGAGAGAAGCAGAGGAGGAGGAGGAGAGAAACAGAGGAGGAGCAGAGGAGAAGGAGAGGAGGAGGAGAGAAGCAGAGAAGGAGGAGAGGAGAAGGAGGAGAGAAGCAGAGGAGGAGCAGGAGAGAAGCAGAGGAGAAGCAGAGGAGAAGGAGGAGAGAAGCAGAGAAGGAGGAGAGAAGCAGAGGAGGAGCAGAGGAGAAGGAGGAGAGAAACAGGAGAAGGAGGAGAGAAGCAGAGGAGGAGGAGGAGAGAAGCAGAGGAGGAGCAGGAGAGGAGGAGGAGTAGGAGGAGGAGAGAAGCAGAGGAGAAGCAGAGGAGGAGCAGGAGAGAAGCAGAGGAGGAGCAGAGGAGAAGGACGAGAGAAGCAGAGGAGAAGCAGAGGAGAAGCTGAGGAGAAGGAGGAGAGAAGCAGAGGAAGAACAGAGGAGGAGCAGATGAGAAGGAGGAGAGAAGCAGAGGAGGAGGAGGAGAGAAGCAGAGGAGGAGGAGGAGAGAAACAGAGGAGGAGCAGAGGAGAAGGAGAGGAGGAGGAGAGAAGCAGAGGAGGAGCAGGAGAGAAGCAGAGGAGAAGGAGGAGAGAAGCAGAGAAGGAGGAGAGGAGAAGGAGGAGAGAAACAGAGGAGAAGGAGGAGAGAAGCAGAGGAGGAGGAGGAGCAGAGGAGAAGGAGAGGAGGAGAGAAGCAGAGGAGGAGCAGGAGAGAAGCAGAGAAGGAGGAGAGAAGTAGAGAAGGAGGAGAGGAGAAGGAGGAGAGAAACAGAGGAGAAGGAGGAGAGAAGCAGAGGAGGAGGAGGGGAGAAGCAGAGGAGGAGCAGAGGAGAAGGAGAGGAGGAGGAGAGAAGCAGAGGAGGAGCAGGAGAGAAGCAGAGGAGAAGGAGAAGAGAAGCAGAGAAGGAGGAGAGAAGCAGAGGAGGAGCAGAGGAGATAAGCAGAGGAGGAGCAGAGGTGAAGGAGCAGAGAAACAGAGGAGAAGGAGGAGAGAAGCAGAGGAGGAGCAGGAGAGAAGCAGAGGAGAAGGAGGAGAGAAGCAGAGGAGAAGGAGAGAAGCAGAGGAGGAGCAGAGGAGAAGGAGCAGAGAAACAGAGGAGAAGGAGGAGAGAAGCAGAGGAGGAGCAGGAGAGAAGCAGAGGAGAAGGAGGAGAGAAGCAGAGGAGAAGGAGGAGAGAAGCAGAGGAGAAGGAGAGAAGCAGAGGAGGAGCAGAGGAGAAGGAGGAGAGAAACAGGAGAAGGAGGAGAGAAGCAGAGGAGGAGCAGAGGAGAAGGAGAGAAGCAGAGGAGGAGCAGAGGAGAAGGAGCAGGAGAAGCAGAGGAGAAGGGGGAGAGAAGCAGAGGAGAAGGAGGAGAGAAGCAGAGGAGGAGCAGAGGAGAAGGAGAGAAGCAGAGGAGGAGCAGAGGAGAAGGAGGAGAGAAGCAGAGGAGAAGGAGGAGAGAAGCAGAGGAGGAGCAGGAGAGAAGCAGAGGAGAAGGAGGAGAGAAGCAGAGGAGAAGCAGAGGAGAAGGAGGAGAGAAGCAGAGAAGGAGGAGAGAAGCAGAGGAGAAGCAGAGGAGAAGGAGGAGAGAAGCAGAGAAGGAGGAGAGAAGCAGGAGGAGCAGGAGAGAAGCAGAGGAGAAGGAGAGGAGGAGCAGGAGAGAAGCAGAGGAGAAGGAGGAGAGAAGCAGAGGAGGAGCAGAGGAGGAGTAGAGGAGAAGGAGGGGAGAAACAGAGGAGGAGCAGAGGAGAAACAGAGGAGGAGCAGAGGAGAAACAGAGGAGAAACAGAGGAGGAGAAACAGAGGAGGAGCAGAGGAGAAACAGAGGAGGAGCAGAGGGATACTGAGGCCTTTCATGTGAGAGACGCTCCTCTTCAGCAGGACAGTGACGGGACGATGGGCTGCTTCTCCTCTGATGGGAGGCGGATGGTTTGCTCAGGCGGGTAAATGGTTTCTATGGCAACACACCTTTAACCTTTTCCCTGTCAGGCTTTCAAAGGAGGAAGCCTAATTAATGTTCATCTGAAAGAAAAAAACACTTATCAATGTAAACATTGATAAGTGTTGATAAGAGGAAAAAAAAAGATTGGTGAATGAATTAGTATAAAACGTAACGTCATAAATTCAATATTCCTCTGAAGCATTTAAAGGGATATTTCACGGTGGTTGAATAATAATAATAATAATAATAATAATAATAATAATAATAATAATGATAATAAACTTTATTTCTATAGCACTTTTAAAAAACAGAGTTACAAAGTGCTTTACAGTCGTAACTCTGATGCAAAAGTGTGAATTTAATCAATGTTTCGGCACTTAATGCCTTCTTCAGGATAAGAAGGTATTAAGTGCTGACACGTCGATTAAGTATAATAGAATAAAATAGATAAATAAAATAGAGATAAAAACAAAATAAAATATCATAGCTAAAAAAATCATAGCTATTGAATAAAAGTATGTTTTAAGACGAGTCTTCAAACATGACACAGAGCAGGCAGACTGAATCTCCTCAGGAAGACTCTTCCACAGACTGGGGTCCTGACGGCAAAGACTCGGTCCCCTCTGGTTTTTAATCCGGACTTTGGGATGGAGAGCAGCGTTAAGGAGGAAGATCTGTGTGTGAGGCTTCAGAAGATCAGAGATGTATACGGGGGCTGAACCATTAAAGGCTTTAAAAATAAGTAGAAGATATTAGTAGATCAATTCTGAATTTGACTGGGAGCCAGTGTAGAGAAGCCAGAATGGGAGAGATGTGATCAAAATTCTGGCTGCTGCGTTTTGAGCCGGTTGCAGCCTGGAGAGAGCCTCGATCCTGAGGCCGGACTACAGAGGAACAGTAGTCCAGGAGGAGATAAAGGCATGAAAACTCTTTCAAGGTCGTGGAATGACAGAAAAGACCGTATTTTTTAGATGTTTCTCAGCTGATAGAAGCATGAGCGACCTATTCCCTGGATTTGATTTTCAAAATTTAGGCCAGGATCAAAAATGATTCCCAAATTTTTGGCAGAGCGCTTAACGCTCTTAGCAAGATCATCAAGGGATTCAATAATCTAACCCTAACCCCAGACAGTCCTTCAGTGAGTCAAGCCCGGTGGTGTTAGCCGGAGTAACTGGTAAATAAAGCTGAGTGTCATCAGCATAACAGTGGAAAGAGATATTATGATTCCTAATTATCTGCCCAAGTGGGAGCAGATACAGGGAAAATAACAGAGGACCCAGACCCAGTCTCAGTGCTGTGTTTAGACCTGAAACCAGATTGGAATTGTTCAAAAAGCACATGTCTGTTCATGTAGTCTGTTACATAAACTGCTTTTTCAAAACCCTTTGAGAGAAAAGGCTCTTCTTAGATGGGCTGAAAGTTTCCAGGGTCAGATGGGTCTCAGCTGGGCCAGTGCTGCTGAAACCAGATGGAACAGGACCAGAGGACAGAGAGGTGGGAAGGGAGGGAGAGTGTAGCTGTGACCTCCTTACAACATACAACTCATGTACATTCCACTACCAATATTGGCAATATTGGAAACATAGTGTAAAAAAAAGAAAAAATATCTACCACATACCATAAAACTTCAATTAATAGCCCGGGCTTTTATTTGCTTCAAACCCTGAACTCAACCGGTCTATATTTGGGACAGGCTCTGTATGGGACAGGCCTTTAATTCCTTTAGCTCAAAACTCTTGCTCAGCAAATATGGATGAAATACTATCAAATTGTTTATTTAAACCAATATGAATATTACTTGTATAAAAATTAGGCTATCGAATAACATATCAATTACGAATCATTCATTTGATCTTGCTCCGAGAGAGAGAGAGAGAGAGAGAGAGAGAGAGACAGAGAGAGAGAGGCAGAGAGAGAGAGAGGCAGGGAGAGACAGAGAGAGAGAGAGGCAGGGAGAGAGAGAGAGAGAGACAGAGAGAGAGACAAAGAGAGAGAGAGGCAGGGAGAGAGAGAGAGAGAGACAGAGAGAGAGACAAAGAGAGAGAGAGGCAGAGAGAGAGAGAGAGAGAGAGAGCCCCGTATCAAAATACCTGTAGCCTACCTTAGAAAGGATGAAAGCTGAAAAAAGTTTATGGCAGCAAGAGGTTGTACTTTTCATTTGTGTTATTTCTTCCTCCCCCCCACGCTCTCTGGCCCTTTCACCGTCTTCCTCGGACAGATGTTGAAGTTCAACTTTATTTTTTCTCCATTCTCTCTCTCTCTCTCTCTCTCTCTCTCTCTCTCTCTCTCTCTCTCTCTCTCTCTCTCTCTCTCTCTCTCTCTCTCTCTCTCTCTTGGGATCAACAGAGAAATGTCTTGCTGCTGCTTCTCCTGAGTTTTGTTCAGCAAATTTGAAACTGACAGCTTGAATTTCAGGTCGTACTTTGTTCTGTGTGCAGCCATGGAGATCAGCTAATGTGACTGATGTTTGAATGCAAGTAAAAAAATAAAATAAACTGCGTTTAATTGGGACTCGGCTTTTAATTGAAGTTTTACAGTATACAGTGACACCAGCTGTTGTTCCCCTTCATGCAGTTGTCCTGCTTCAGTAGTGCAGGTAGGATGAGCTAGACTGATATTCCATAATATTGTAGAGTATCAAATACCCCCCCCCCCCCCCCCCTCACCTGGCCACAGCACCTTGTGTGTAGATCACAATTGTGCAAACCTTTAAACTTATAAACTTATGATCTGCTATAAAAAGAATCACTGCTCTTATGTCCTAGTTGTGTTTACTGTGTAGCAGCTGTTGGAGCATTTCAGAAATGTTTTGGGCTGAGGACAGGTCACCTGACCAGTTTTCTTGTCTCTGATTGGTTGATGTTGAAACTGTAATATTCACTTTGAATATATTGATAGGAACGTCTGGTGATTCACAGTAATGTTAGAACAATGAGATGGCAATGAGATGGTTATTTCTATTGGATGCTGAACAATGCTTCATTTTGATTGGACAATATTGAAGTTCTATGAATATGAAGTTGTCCGTAACAGTCGACCTGTGAACCCGCACTTCATCTGGACACATCATGAGGTTTTTGGTCCTGGAGTCTCTCTAGATACACAGACAACAAAACAGACAGAATCCTTCCAGAAAGGCTTTCTCTCTGATCAGGCTCGGCTAGATTCAACCTGAAAAAGTTCATCATAACGTAAAGGTCAGTTTAGACCAAAGGTTTGCGATGAGACAAAGTCGTTTCAGAGCGTTGCAGGAGAAGTTTCAGCGGTGTAAACCGGCTCTCAGCTCCATCAGGCCGGCTGGTGGCGCCTGAGACTCAGCTGGTCGAGTCGCCAGCGGCTGCTTTTAGAACGTAAGGTACGTCACCTGTTTCAACAGCCAATCAGCTCGTAGCGAAGTCAGCTGTAAGGCTAATCTTCCCACCCCTGTGTAATGGGATACATCATACAGAATAGTGTTATATGTTTTTCTCTGTATCGATGGGCTGCAGCTCACCTGTCACGGTGACATCATCAGCTGTTCCCCTGGTGAAAAGCCGTCTCCATGCTGGTGTTTCCTCTGCTCATCAGAGGAGACGCCAACTCCTCTAAACGACAGAACGCTCCGGGAATAGACGAGAGAAACCGACAAAAGAGGGGAGATCTCCTGTCTCCAGTTCACGGCATGAATTTGCATAAGCCCCCTGGGTATTCTGTTGAACCCGTGGACGGCTCCAAATTCTCCACCCTCTCGTTTTTTTTATGCCGTTTCATCAACGCTAGAACTGCAACTGTAGCAAGTAACTCCCTATCACTATCCTCCTTCATCTGTTAAGACGCTACAAATTATCCAGCTGCAGAAAAAAACCTGAAAAGCCGTCAGTAAGAACAGAAGTACGGAGAGTCGTTGCTATGGAAACGATACACCTCTCGTCTAGTCTCACTGGTGTAAACTGGCAGGTTTCAGAACGTTGCAGACCCGGAGCATTGCCTTAAAATGTCATTTTAGCCTCTGGGCTTTTATTACCTGCAGTCTGTCAGGTGGAGTGAGCTGTGCCAGAGAGATGGGGGGGGGGGGGGGGGGTGTCCTTGTGTTTCTGTCTCTCTGAGGACTGGATGTTTAGAGGGACGGGGAGACCGGGACGATCCACCAGACTCTTCCTCTGTTCTCACTTTGAAAAGACACCTGCAGCTGAGAGGTTGAGCTTATATCAGAGAGTCAGGGTCAGGATTTTGGAGTGTGTGTGTGTGTGTGTGTGTGTGTGTGTGTGTGTGTGTGTGTGCCGCCTACACCTCTCTTTCAGTGACGACATATTTAGACACTCGCTGCACTCATTCCATCATAATGGCGGAGGCAAAAGAAAGCGTTTTTGTCCCATAAGATTATGGATGACATGCTTGCCTTTGTCCTGCCTTTGTTCTCTCTGTCTCTCTGTCTCTCTGGCCCTCTGTCTCTCTGGCTCTCTGGCCCTCTGGCCCTCTGGCTCTCTGGCTCTCTGGCTCTCTGGCTCTCTGGCTCTTTGTCTCTCTGGCCCTCTGGCCCTCTGGCCCTCTGGCTCTCTGGCCCTCTGGCTCTCTGGCCCTCTGGCTCTCTGGCTCTTTGTCTCTCTGGCCCTCTGGCCCTCTGGCCCTCTGGCTCTCTGGCCCTCTGGCCCTCTGGCTCTCTGGCTCTCTGGCTCTCTGGCTCTTTGTCTCTCTGGCCCTCTGGCCCTCTGGCCCTCTGGCTCTCTGGCCCTCTGGCTCTCTGGCCCTCTGGCTCTCTGGCTCTTTGTCTCTCTGGCCCTCTGGCCCTCTGGCCCTCTGGCTCTCTGTCTCTCTGGCCCTCTGGCCCTCTGGCCCTCTGGCCCTCTGGCTCTCTGGCTCTCTGGCTCTCTGGCTCTTTGTCTCTCTGGCCCTCTGGCCCTCTGGCTCTCTGGCCCTCTGGCCCTCTGGCTCTCTGGCTCTCTGGCTCTTTGTCTCTCTGGCCCTCTGGCCCTCTGGCTCTCTGGCCCTCTGGCCCTCTGGCTCTCTGGCTCTCTGGCTCTTTGTCTCTCTGGCCCTCTGGCCCTCTGGCCCTCTGGCCCTCTGGCTCTCTGGCCCTCTGGCCCTCTGGCTCTCTGGCTCTTTGTCTCTCTGGCCCTCTGGCCCTCTGGCTCTCTGGCTCTCTGGCTCTCTGTCTCTCTGGCCCTCTGTCTCTCTGTCTCTCTGTCTCTCTGGCTCTCTGGCTCTCTGGCTGTCTGTCCTCGGTGGATTCCTCCGCTCTGCAGGCTGATCTGCAGAGTGACGCCTCGCTCTGTCTGCTGCTGGGTGGACTAACTCACACCTGTGTTTAAAGATTTGATGGCACACACAGCGTTTTCACCTCCCTCAGGTGTGAAAGATGCAACAGGTGCAGATGGGAGCAGAGCAGCTTCATTTCTCACATCATCTGTTCAAGAAATATTATTATTTTATCATTAAAGATGACCCAACATAAATCACCAGAGGGACAAAAAAGTTGGAGTTTTACTTCTACAAACATTTTTCAGAAGAAATAATCAGAAATAATCTGATTGGTTGAGTTAAACCTTAGGTTAGTGCCGTGTTGCGTCTCGCTTGTCGGCCTCCTTGGATCAGCCTCCTAAGCTGTGATTGGACCGTTCGCTTTGTGCCTCATTCCCAGCCTCCTATCAGGGAGCGGCCTGGCGCTTCTCGCAGTGTGATCGACTCGTCTGTCCTGTGAGGCGGCTGTCTCCCTCCTGGTGACGCCGTTCGTTAGGAAAAGACTCCAAATATACTGTTTTATGAGTGTTATACGTTGTTCAGCTGTTGTTCCATAGGGGATTATGGGTAGAAGGAGACAGAAAGCCTCGCAGGACTGATGCTCATATTCAGCTGTTTCTTCATGTGTTCTGAACTGGTGTGAACACCACAGAAGAAGAGACAGACAAGTCCATCATGTTAGATAAAGTTACAGGAAGTCTAGTCTCTAACCTGCAGGATGACAGGTTCAAACTGTCCAATCAACAAGCTGCTGTGAGTCATGTGACTTTTGTTTACAAGCTCTGGTTGGCTTATGATTGGTCAGTTTGAACCTAAAAGAACCAAATACAAAAATACAATAAAGGAAACTTTTCCTCTCTGGTTTGGACCAAAGAAAACCAGCTGGAGGTTTGATCACATCCTAAAACTCCAATCTGCAAATCTGTTGTTGTTTTCTCTGTATTGCAGTGTCAGCAGTTTGTAACTCAGGAGCAGGAGCAGAGTCATGCTGATCAACACAAACTCCTCCGCATCATTTCTGTCTTTTCTCCTGTTGCTTCAGCTTCAGTGAAGGAAACATCCATCAGAGGGGAAATGTTGACAGTTTGGGTTTGAGTTGATCCAGATTCTGTGGTTTCAGACAGTAGGGGAGGCTGGGATGCTGTGTAACCTGTCAGGGTGAAATGTTAGACGTGATGGTTTCTATTTTGAAAGTTGAAAAGCTTTTATTCTGTTGGCTGCCCGTATTAAAAAAAAAAGGTGATCTGAGTTAGGGCTGGATGATAATTCAATATTATCGTTTATCGTCTTTCAGTGGGATTATATTGTGATGATGTGGTGATTTTGGGATATCGAGACGCACAATTCTGCTGTCTGAACTGATGAGAACAAGATAATTTTATTTAGAAACTCAGACAAAATGAAGTATGGTAGGAATATTATGTGAAAATTTCAGTTTAGTTTGACATCACACCAAACATTACCATTCGGTTCAATATGATGAACATTAATTTGATTATTTAATGTGATTTTGCTTATGTGAGCCATATCGTCATATATATCGATATCGAAAAAAAATCCTTATGATTATCGTGATATTGATTCCAGCCGTATCGCCCAGCCCTAATCTGAGGTGATTCAGGAAGTTCCTGCTGCAGAGACACTTCACTGTGTCACAGCGGCCCAGGTGACAGCCAGTGAAAGTCAATATGCAAATAAAGTGTTGCATATTAAACTCCCCCTGATCATCCACACACAAGCACAATGGATCCAAACCAGAAATGTCAGAAAGACGAAGTTCTCTCCAGCAGAACTCTTTGTCAAGAGAAGGAAACTGTATGAAGAGCTAACAGTGAAACTCTCTGACAGAGAGATTTGGTTTGATAATTAAGCTTTTCTTTAATGTAGATAATAAGTTTGAGGTATTTTTGTGCATCGGTGAGCTTTTATCTCTTCCAGGACATTCAGATGGTCAGAAGTTCAAGTTATTAATTTATTCCTACAGATCTTCATCCCAGTCTGTCTAGATCTGACTGATCAACAATCAATCGTAGTTCAGTGATCAGAAGCAGGCGGTGCTGCCAAAATAACTCAAGTGGTAAAACTGAGGCGGTAATCTGTTATGAATCTGGAAAATACAGAGAGAACCGAAATGGTTCTTCGGAGTGATGCCATAGAAGAACCATCTGGTTCCACAAAACACCTTTCAAGAACCTTGGTTCTCTGGGGTAATTCTCAGTTATTGGATGGTGGCTGATGGCATAAATGTGGAAAATAACCAAACTCCTCCATAGTTTATATTGTGTAATTGCAAATGAGGCGACACAAGAACAGAGAAACAAACACAATGCAGGAGTCTAAGCAAAGGAGAGAAAACATGTTTTTTTTAAAGAACTGAGGTACTACAGAAATGGTTCTTCTATGGCATCGCTCCGAAGAACCATTTCCGGCACCTTTTGTTTTTCTGTGCACACTGGCTGTGTTCATAAAGCTCACCTGCAGGTTAACAGGCTGCCTCCTGCACTTCAGGTTCATATTATTTCTGTTGTTTTGGCTTTTTAAACATTTGTCCATCTGTGAAAGGTTTTGCTCTTTTTAAACACAGAGTTGCTTCACATCCTCTCAGTTTCACTCAGTCACACTGGGAGCTGCCCGGTCAGAACAGACTGATCAGTGCCTTGCTCATGGGCACATGGAGCAGACAGCAGCTGCTGAGAGAGAGAGGGAGGGAGAGAGAGAGAGAGAGAGAGAGAGAGAGAGAGAGAGAGGGAGGGAGAGAGAGAGAGAGAGAGAGAGAGGGAGGGAGAGGGAGAGAGAGAGAGAGGGAGGGAGAGGGAGGGAGAGGGAGAGGGAGAGAGAAAATGTTGAAACAGTAGAACTCTGTGCTCAGTATGTGATGTCATGATGATGTCATGATGATGTCATGCCATAATCTAAGAAACCCATCAACTCTGTAAACTCTTCTGTAACTTTGCTTTTTTGTAATCACCACTGTTATTGTTGTTACTGTCCAGAAATATTCTATGTGATGAATCTATATATTTAATATGCAGTTTATTTCATTTTATTTTACTTTAGTTCTCGCATTTATGTTTGAATCTATGCTTTGGCAACGTGTGCACATGTACGTCCTGCCAATAAAGCTCAGTGAATTGAATTGAGAGAGAGAGAGAGAAAGAGAGAGAGAGAGAGGGAGGGAAAGAGAGAGGGAGGGAGGGAGGGAGAGAGAGAGGGAGGGAGAGAGAGGGAGGGAGAGAGAGAGAGAGAGGGAGAGAGAGAGAGAGAGAGGGAGGGAAAGAGAGAGAGAGGGAGGGAGGGAGAGTGTTACTGCTTCACTTTCCTCGCCATCATTTTCCCTGTTGGTCTGCAGATTTGAATCAGCAACTTTCTTATCACAAGCCCTTTTATATACTCACTGTGTTTCTCTCCTCTCCTCTCCTCTCCTCTCCTCTCCTCTCCTTTCCTCTTCTCTTCCCTTCTCTCCTCTCCTCTCCTCTCCTCTCCTCTCCTCTCCTCTCCTCTCCTCTCCTCTTCTCTTCCCTCCTCTTCTCTCCTCTTCTCTTCTCTTCTCTTCTCTTCTCTTCTCTTCTCTCCTCTCCTCTCCTCTCCTCTCTTCTCTTCTCTTCTCAGTTATAAACAGACAGTAAAATAGAGGCTTTTAAACAGTTTTGGAGCCTTGGGTCTTTTCCTCAAGCTCTGATTTCATGTTGAACTGTCCAGTCAGTGAACATCTGACTCACCGGTCGGTGAAACTGATCTGCTGGCTGCAGCTTGGCTTGTCTTGCATGTGGTAAGATAATAATTTAATTTATACCCAGGATAGCAGCTACTTTCCCAAAGCATGACAGAAAAAGGAACATTTGAAAATGATTTACTGCATGTGCAGAAGCTATTAAACAAAACATCACAGATTAAACTGGACTTCTCTTGGCCGATAGTTCAGACTGATTGCCGACTGATTTTAAATTCATCATTTTGCCTCCGGAGCAGAAATGATTACCACATTTCAGATTTTGAGGAAATCTCAAACCATTATAACCATTCTCTAACTGCTGCTGTAATCAAACCACTGGGTTGCAGTATTGGTTAGATGCTCATGTTTATTCATGTTATTGGCTGCAGCTCATCATCGTCTGCTGAAAACATGTTTAGAGACTCAGTGAGAGGAAACAGCTGAGCTGACTGGACTGATCTGTAGAAACAAGATCTGCTGACTCAGTGCCTCTGACTGACGATCGACACGATTCCCTCACAGCATTTTCCCATGATTCCAAACCTGGTATTGTGCTGTGAGAGAACCCCGACCATGTGATTCTCTCAGCCAATCACCATGAGGAACAGTGGAATTAGAGAAGTACCGTAAAAAGCAAAATGGAGAGCAGGAAACCTGTCGCTGCCGCTGCAGTGTGTGAACTAATATAACAGACAGAAGATCAGATTTGTTACTTTGTTTATTGCTTATTTCCGTTTTGGACTTGAACAGGACTCGCTCTGTTCAGGTCTGGACTCGGTCAGGACTCGGTCTGGACTCGGTCTGGACTCCTTTTGAGAATTCAAGTTAATTTATTTCTGTGAATGCGCCTAACTAGATCTAACTGATCCACAATCAGCCATAGAACAGAATGATACAGAAAAAACGGAAAAGCACAAGACACACAGCAGCAGATTTTATTCACATCACCTGTGAACCCTCCAGAAACCACCTAGAAACCACAGGCAACATGCTAGCCACCACTTTGCAAAACTAGCAAAGACCAAGTCAAAGGGACTGTTGCTAGGACAGCAAGCACACACATTTTTTCGGAAAATTTAGTTATTATTACTATTATTATTATTATTATTATTATTATTGTTGTTGTTGTTGTTGTTGTTGTTGTTAATCCTTTTATTATTATTATTATTATTATTATTATATTTTGGGCTCAGTTTTGACTGGACCTGGTCTTGAACTTGACCTGGACTCGATTGTGGTCTTGACTATACATCTCTGCTCAGGATCCAGTGTGTGCTCGTACACCAGGCAGTACGGTAGAAGTGAAGTTGAAGTACAGGAAGAACTAACTAACTAAACTAGGCAGGAACAAAGTATTTAGTTCAGTGATTCTCTTGGTCCAGCAGGTGGAGTTTGAAAAGCCAGCACAGCTTCGCTCTCTACAAGCCTGCAGTCACACAAACTCTAAGCTCAAAACCAATAAAACAACAACAACTCCAAAAGGTTTTATGACAAGATAAGACACAACAGAATCCAAAACACAACAGAAGAAATGGTGGAAAATGGTAGAACAGCAGTAGGATCTGTGATGGAAATCAACAGGGGAAATAACAAGGGGAATAAAAAGTTTGTGGTGGAAAATCTCTTCTTGTTTTTTTAAACAATTTATTTACTGACTTTTCTCAGACATAGAGCAGTTTACAGGAGAAAACACAGAATGTGGAAAATCTCTTTACTGAGACAGAGAGACTGACAGTTTTCACAGGGAGGAAAGGAAAAATCCTATTCATGATTATGGAAACAAGGCAAACAGCATACTCTTATCTTTATATTTAATTAGCCTCCCAGGCCCAAAGTCACTGCAAGGCAGGAAATGGATGGCGTCTTTCTTAGAAAAACCAAAGCTGTTTAATGCTGTGTGTGTCGTGACGCACTCACACTTATTTCCACACTCGCTGCATAATGAAGAGTGCTACTTAATTGAACAGGTTCTCATTCTTCCTTTGTAATTAATAATTTCAAATTTATCGAGCGGCTTTGCCATGTAAATTCAGTCCCAACAGTATATTCACAGTTAAGTGTTGGATATTGACTATACACAGAAAATCAGTCAGTGTTAATTGAACTGGGAGATTTGTTCCAGAGGAGAAAGAGACTGACAGGAGAAGCTGAAACTGAGCATGCTCAGGACTTAGAGGGGAACGGACATCATGAAGTTTTCAGTAAAGTCTGAAACTGTCCGAGTCTCCGGTGATCCTCCTCTGTCCTGCTGACCGGACTTTGCTCCGCAGCTGGAGACAGGAACATGAATGGAAGGCGTGGATATTGTTTTATTTAGAAAAAGGCCAATAGTGGGATTATTGCTATCCATGTAAACGTATTTACTGACAAAATTGTCATTATTTTGATGGACTATTCCTTTAAAGTCACATGTTTTAAGCCGTCAGATGGAGCCTAGGTCCAGCCCCTGGTGTCTGGTGTCAGGAGGGACTCGGTGTTTTGCTCCAGGACTCTTCAGCAGGTTTTCCAGCCTGGCTGGACGGGCTCCAGCAGCAGCCCACCCTGTGTGACGCTCAACACTGAGCAGGACACATTAAAGCTCCGGACCAGGTCTACTTCACAGTAATCTACTGCCAGCATGCTCACTGTTTAAAGTCTTTAGTGCAGTAAAGAATATCTTTACTGCTTTTGGATCAGGGATATTTATAGTTTTGTCAGTTGTCAGGATAAATATTTAGATAGGATGACTAAGAATAGAGGATATTCCCTCTGTCTCCACTCCACAGTGTCAGTCTGCACCGACTGCAGGACGGGATGGGACAGGACAGGACAGGATGGGACAGGACAGGATGGGACAGGACAGGATGGGACGGGACAGGATGGGATGGGACAGGACAGGATGGGACAGGACAGGATGGGATGGGACAGGACAGGATGGGATGGGACGGGACAGGATGGGATGGGACAGGACAGGACAGGATGGGATGGGACAGGACAGGACAGGATGGGATGGGACAGGACAGGATGGGACGGGATGGGACAGGACAGGTCTCTCTCTACAGGTCCATCCACATCTAGAAACATAACTAGAAACTAGAGGGATATCTACAACTGTTAGAAGATTTAAATCATTCAAAGTAAGTAGAATGTCTTTGTTCCAGAGGTGAGACCAAGTCAACTTCGCTCGAGTCCCAAGTCAGTCTCAGGTCTTGAGGCTCAAGTCTCAAGTCAAGTCCCAAGTCTAGATTACCAAGTCAAGTCCACGTCAAGTCATTAATGTCAAGTCTCAAGTCTAAATGTAGATCACCAAGTCAAGTCAGAACAAATCAAGAGTCCAGTATCAATTTAATATCTTAAAGAAAACTAAATATCTAGGACTTTTCAATGCAATATGGTTTTAATAGGATAAAAACTTGGTAAGAGCATCATGAGTTTGATTTCTATAATCAGTTTCAACTTCAATAAATTCAATCATTCCATACAAATTCAGAAAACAGAATTTAAATTCAGTCGTCCGCTGGAACAAATCTCATCACTTTCAATCTAAGTCATTTACACAAACACAAGATCTCAAGTCAAGACTTTAGAAACCTTTTCAAGTCATCAGAGTACAAGTCAGAGTCAAGTCCCAAGTCACCAGAACCCAAGTCAAGTCCAGTCTCAAGTCTTCTCTTCATGCATCAAGTCAAGTCTCAAGCTATTAACGATTAATCGATTAATCGTTGCAGCTCTAATTTCAGCAGGGTGAAAACACAAAGAAGGTTCTCAGATGAACTCAGTGTTTTTAAAGGAGAGGCTTTACTTTACTGGGAGGATGGATATGACACATCCTCTCTTCTTCTTCTTCCTCTTGTTCTTCTCTTCATCTCTTCTTTCCTCCTCTCTCTCCTCTTCTTCCTCTCTTCCCTTCCCTTCTTCTCTTCTCTCCTCTTCCCTTCTTCTCTTCCCATCTCTTTTTCTTCTCCTTCTCTCCTCTTCTTCTCTCCTCACCTCTCCTCTCCTCCTCCACATGAGCCTCCCTAAAGCAGGAGGTGGAGGTGAAGAGTGTTTTCTGAGCTGATGTTCTCAGCTGTGAGGAACACAGTGGAGCCTCGCTGTGATCCTCAAACTTCTGCTGAACTTTGACCCACAAGCCTCCAGCAGCGTCTGGCTCCAGTCAGATCAGAGTCAGCCAGGCGGAGGCGGATCGATGGATCTTTGTGGTTGAAATCCAGATATTTTTAATCGACTGGATGAAGGTTCCCAGAGTTTTCTCTTCGTCAACGACTGCTGAGACTCTGTTCACACAGAGAGGAACGTCTTCAGGGAACAAGAGGTTCAGATGAATTTAAATCACAGCTGTATTTGGTTTGTTTTGGTTCAAACTGTCTGATTACAAACCAACCAGGACTTCAGGCCTGAAGGGTGTGTGTGTGTGTGTGTGTGTGTGTGTGTGTGTGTGTGTGTGTGTGTGTGTGTGTGTGTAAAACATATCTGATTCCACTTCCTGTAACTTTATCTAGCATGATGGACTTGTCTGTCTCTTCTTCTGTGGTGTTCACACTAGTTAGAAAAGAAGAAGAAACAGCAGAATATGAGCATCAGTCCAGACTTCATTTTGTTCTGCTAGACTTTCCGTCTCCTTCTACCCATAATCCCTTGTGTTTCGGGGGGGTTCCCTGCAGTTGGAGTGTCAGTTCTCTTGTTAGAGGACTGAGACTCTCGTTGCCACCAGAGGTCAAAGGTCATCGTTCACTCCTCAACTGAAGGAGGAGAAGAAACCGATCAGATTCTGTCTCTCTGATAGGAGCATCAGCTGTAAATGTAAACCCTTCAGTCTGGACTGAGATGCTCCTCAGTCTGAGTTGAGCAGCAGTTTTCTCCTTCGTCTGCTGCTTCACAGATTCTCTCCTCTTCCTCCACACTTTCTTTCCTGTCATTAAGCTTTTCAGTCAGTTCTGCTCCTCCAGTCATGAAGCTGCAGCTCCATCTGCTCTTTCAAAGAAGGCAAAACGCTGGAGTGGGGCCAAAGACTCATGGGAGTGCTGGCAGTATGAGTGTGTGTGTGTGTGTGTGTGTGTGTGTGTGTGTGTGTGTGTGGTTTAACTTCTACTTCTGAGATCCATAAATCCCCTTCAGCATATGATATTTGCAGGTCAGTAGAGCTCATCCCTCCTCCAGCACCATGCAGCTGTCAAGATATTCCAGTTCCACATGTCGGATTTTCACCTAAACGTTACACCCTCACCAACTGGTTTCACATTTTCCTGACTGGACCTGAATGGGACATCTGCTGTTCACATTCTGCACACTTTTAAAGGGTAACTTCGGTATTTTTCAACCTGGACCCTATTTTCCCGTCTTTTTGTGTCTAAGTGACTAAAGGGGACAACAATTTTTGAAATTGGTCCAGTATTGAACAGAACTAGCAGAACTAGCCACAACTTCAGCGTGTCCCTATCCAACAAAGGTATTCTATGAAAGCTGAGCGAAGTGTTGCACAACATTTTGTTGGCACAATTCGGAAATGCGCAAACACAAACCATTGTTTTAACACTAAGCTACGATTTCTGTACTCCAAAACAACAAACTCCTCCTGGCACTCCTCTCTCCAACTCTCACTCAGGTTTCCACAGTTGACTTCCTGCAACAACTCAACTCTCGTGAGACTTGAGTGAGACTTGAGTGAGACTTGGTTACACACAGACCGGATCAAGCGTCAAAGGTAAAGAAAAACATTTCATTTGTCTGTAGGATCCTCTCCATAATGTTGTCAGACACTTATAATAACAGTCTGAGCCTGTCAGTGGCAGAAACAAAACAAGACTTTTAGTGGACGGACATTGACGGTTCGGTTTGTCCGGTCAGATCATCCTGCAGCCTGTTTCAGCTGCCGGCTGAAGAGATCTCGCTCAATACTGGACCAATTTCAAAAATTGTTGTCCCCATTAGTCACTTAGACACAAAAACATGGGAAAATAGGTTGAAAAATACTGAAGATACCTAGCCTGGTATCCAGCCCCTATGAATCGCAGTTTTCAGCACTCTTCGAATTTGCATGGTGATTCATAAGGGTCTGGACGCAGCCTATCCGCCACTGATTCGGTGACGTAATTTCTTGCCCCCACCGATTGGTTGCTGTTAGTTCTCAATGATCAAACTCTTTGACCGATAACAGCAGCAAAGCAGATTGATGTAATCTGGAGGCGCGCCATAGCAACAACAATCATGGCGGCCTTCACTTCCCAGTGAAGACAGCAGTGTGTTATTGTTGTCGGCTACAAACCATTTTTGAGTGAGATGAACCTCGTCAACGACAATTCAAAGCAACTGATCCTTAACCGTCGGAGACGATATCATTTGTCGTCATTTGTTGCCGCTTGTCGTCGAGCTCCAGGCCCCAGGACTACTTGATCGTCCTCGTTCTTCCTGTATTTCCTTTGCGGAGTCCACTACAAGTCACAAGGCAGAAATACCAAATTTTGCCTCTTTCACTCGATCTTCCATAAGAGTGACCGACAGACAAATGACAATAACAAGAAGATTTGGCACAGTCCTGTTTCTGTAGCCACCAGAGGAGCGAGCAGGTAAATGAAGCTCTGACCAAAGCCGGTGGGAAGCACCGTGAAAACATCCTGACCTCTGAAAAAGGCTTTTAAACACACGGATTGTTTCTGTTTTAATTCATCAATGCCAGTAAGTTTTTTAAGGACTGATGAAATCGCTAAATCTAGCTCGCTATCATCCAATTCCTTTTCCGGTGCTGCTGCCATGTTGGTTGTTGTTGTTGTTGCTATGGTTGCTGCGCTCTGTAATGACATCATCAGTAGATTAGTCCCGCCTACATCGACCAGCCAATCAGGTATCTCGGACAGTATCTGTCCGAAATAACTGCCAGTGGATAGGCTTGCGTCCAGACCCTTATGAATCGCCATGCAAATTTGAAGAGTGCTGAAAACTGCGATTCATAGGGGCTGGATACCAGGCTAGAAGTTACCCTTTAACCAATCAGCTCTCTATCTGTTCAGTTTACATCAGAGCTGCTCTTCTGCCACTGGACCAAGGTTTGGAGAAACCAGCAGGTCGGTTCTGGGCTCTCCGCTGCCTCCGTGCTGTCTGATTGGTCCGATAATGGAGGGGAGGTTTGTCTCATCTTCTGTCTGCTGATTGGCCACAGAGTCCGATGATGTCACGTGAATCCGTTCAGAAGTTATCTGCCTTTTGTTAATAGAAGAGTTAGTAGAGTTTGAGAACTGGAGAAAGATCGCTGAATGTCCTGGGAAGTACAGCAGGGCAGCGCTAATGTGTGTGTGTGTGTGTGTGTGTGTGAGTGTGTGTGTGTGTGTGTGTGTGTGAGTGTGTGTGTGTGTGTGTGTGTGTGTGTGAGTGTGTGTGTGTGTGTGTGTGTGTGTGTGTGTGAGTGTGTGTGTGTGTGTGTGTGTGTGTGAGTGTGTGTGTGTGTGTGTGTGTGTGTGTGTGTGTGTGTGTGTGTGAGTGTGTGTGTGTGTGTGTGTGTGTGTGTGTGTGTGTGTGTGTGTGAGTGTGTGTGTGTGTGTGTGTGTGTGTGCTCCAGGGTAAGACAAGTTGTTTTCAGAGGGGATTTTTTATCACCATGATCTGATTTTTTTTAGTGGCATTTTGGTTCTGTTTGGAAGCTATTGTCTTGGATTCTGAAATAATACAGAGCGTTTCACATTGGTGAATAAACATCAGTTTGCAGCAGTCAGATCAGGGTGAGCTTGGTTTGCTCTGCTGGAGGCTGGCAGCAGCTTCCCATCAGGCCGTCTGCTCCTCCTGCAGAGCCTCACCATGTTGGTTTGTTAGTGTTGGTGTTTGTGTTTGTGTCTGCAGCGGTTTGTGGTTTGTGGTTTGTGGTTTGTGTCGGTCCGTGTTTCTTCCTCTGCTTCCTGCTGAGAAGTCGCTTGTTTTCTGATCAGAGGCCGCTCCATTTGTCTCTCCCAGAATGCACCGGGGAGTCGTGTGGTCATCAGGTCACTCAGGAAACTGTAGACCACTTCCTGTGGAAACAAGTCCGGCTCTTGTTGTTTTTCCTTCAGCAGCCTGTGGACTGAACAACTGAACAGACAGAAAGCTGGAACAGGTAACCCTACTGGGTGACACATCTATGATAAAGGTCAATAAAAACAAACTCAAATTTATTAGACTTGCCCTTATCACAGCCAACAAATGTATAGCCATGCAATGGAAAGATGAACAACCACCTACATCTACTAGATGGACTATTGAATTAGCGTCATGTATACCAAATGAAATAAAGCCTGGAGAGTTTAAAAAGATTTGGGGGGTTTTCTAACATTCTGGAGACAGAGTCCACAACATAAAACTCCTTTAATATTCAAGCAAGTATTGAATCCAACTGTCATGTGTAGATCAGACATGTTTGTTTTATAGTGATTGCTGTTTCTTTTCTCTTTCCTGTACTGTTTTTAATTATTTATTTTTCTCTGTATAGGTACATACTCTGAAAGAATTAGTTGTCGGACCTGAAGGGGGGGGGGGGGATGTTCGTGTGTGGGTTAGGGGGGATGGGCTCTGGGGGGTATGGGGTGGGTGGTGGTGTTAGGGAGGGAGGGTTGGGCTGATCTGGCATTTATTTCACTGTATTTTTGTACTTGCCTGATGAACACAGACAGGAGCCGAACTGAAACGAGCGGGAACATGGCGCTCATGACCCGCAGTAACTTTCACTTTTTTAAAATTTTATTTCAGCTTTATTAGACAGTCACATTAGAGAGAGACAGGACAGAGAGAGGGGAAGCCGGAGGAAGGATTCAAACCTGTGGCACTGAGGATCAGACTGAGCCTTGATGATGATTCCGCCTTGATGATTTCGTTTCTTCGCCATTAAAATGATGGACAGCGTTCCTGTGGAGTCCTCCTCCTGGAGACAGATGGAGTTTGTACTTTTTACGGCTCCGTCGCTCAGCTGGAGAGGAAGAAGCTTTCAGAGAGCAGCTGGAGCTTTTTTCCAAATTATGCTGCCATCATAAACCTGAGAGAAGACAGGAGAGAGAAAACAGCATTTGAGGTGAAGTCAGGTCAGACCGCATCAGATCCAGCATCAGACCCAGCATTAGATCCAGCATCAGATCCAGCATCAGCTGTCAGGGAGATTTCCACTGATCCGCTTCGTCTGTCCGCCCAGGCTCAAGTTTAAATGACAGCTGTCTGTTGTCTGTCTCTCAGATTTACATCCGTTTTCTTTTTCTTACTCTTTTTCTATTATTTTGTGGGCATTTTTTATTTTATATAACAGTTGAAAGTAGAGAGAGGGACAGATTGGGAGAGAGGAGGATGACATGTGACAGAGGTCCCGGGTCGGTCGGACCGGACCCCGGGACGCCGTGGTCACATGGTCCACCTCAGACCGCCGAGCCAGCGGGACGGATCAGACCGGCTCCGGTCTGCAGAACACACAGATCGTGTGTTTGGTGCTTTGGTGTTGACTTTCATAACGTTACGCTGTTTGAATTTTTTCTGACATCAGATCTGAGTCACATGCAGTGTGAATGAAGCCTCAGACACCACTGAAGAAGAGAGAAACCGAGACTCGGACACCACCGAAGAAGAGAGAACACAAGCGTCGGACACCACTGAAGAAGAGAGAACACGAGCGTCGGACACCACTGAAGAAGAGAGGACACAAGCGTCGGACACCACCGAAGAAGAGAGACACTGAGCCTCGGACACCACTGAAGAAGAGAGGACACAAGCGTCGGACACCACCGAAGAAGAGAGACACTGAGCCTCGGACACCACTGAAGAAGAGAGGACACAAGTGTCGGACACCACCGAAGAAGAGAGACACTGAGCCTCGGACAGCATCGAAGAAGAGAGAACACGAGCCTCGGACACCACTAAAGAAGAGAGAACACGAGCCTCAGACACCACCGAAGAAGAGAGAACACGAGCCTCGGACACCACTAAAGAAGAGAGAACACGAGCCTCAGACACCACCGAAGAAGAGAGAACACGAGCCTCGGACACCACCGGAGAAGAGAGAACACGAGCCTCGGACACCACCGAAGAAGAGAGAACACGAGCCTCGGACACCACCGGAGAAGAGAGAACACGAGCCTCGGACACCACCGAAGAAGAGAGAACACGAGCCTCGGACACCACCGAAGAAGAGAGAACACGAGCCTCGGACACCACCGAAGAAGAGAGAACACGAGCCTCGGACACCACCGAAGAAGAGAGAACACGAGCCTCGGACACCACCGAAGAAGAGAGAACACGAGCCTCGGACACCACCGAAGAAGAGAGAACAGGACAGAGGCAGGAAGCTGCAGCAGACAGGAATGTGCGAGGAATTGTCCGATGATTGTTTTCCAGAGAGAAAACATCGGCTTCTGCTGCACATCAAAGAGAGTCAAGGAAGAACACCCCCCCCACACACACACACACACACACAGACACACACACACACACACACACACACCCCGGGGTGGATCAGAGACAGACGGCCCGGGACAGACAGGAGGAAGTACACAAAACACACCCGCCCACAGTGAAGCTGTTTGTCCCACACACATTTATATTCTGAACTCAGATTTATATTCTGAACACAGATTTATATTCTGAACTCAGATTTATATTCTGAACACAGATTTATATCCTGAACACAGATTTATATCCTGAACACAGATTTATATCCTGAACACAGATTTATATCCTGAACACAGATTTATATCCTGAACACAGATTTATATCCTGAACACAGATTTATATTCTGAACACAGATTTATAAAACGTGCAGCAGTACAACAAGCTTCACTTCTTAGATCAACAGCAGCACAAACAAACAGTAGTGAGGGTCAGAGGTCACAGTGTGACAGACTGTCATGATGATGTGAAACAGAGGAGGTGAAGAAGGGAAGTCAAGAGACGCCGAATTTAGGATTCTTCTGTGTCGGCTGTCAGTAAGTGGAAAGAACTATGGAAGGTGAACGGGAAAGAGAGAAAGCATGCAAAGACCACAGAGATTTTGTTAATGACCGTGTGTGTGTGTGTGTGTGTGTGTGTGTGTGTGTGTGTGTGTGTGTGTGTGTGTGTGAGCGTGTGTGAGCGTGTTACTGTTATTACTTTTAATAAACCTTGCCTTTGGGTTAGTCACTCAACTTATTCTCTCGAGCTTTGTTCCCTCCCGGCCGATCTGAATTCTGTTGTATTGATCCAGTGATCCATAGAAGTGATCGCAAACTAAGACTGTTTTGTTTTGCGATCTCAAAATCAATGTAAAGGAAATGTAAGTTAAAGGTGTCGCTGATGTAACCGGTTACAGCTCCAAGTGTCTGAAAATATATTGAAAAGGTCTTAAAAGGTATTGAACTTAACTTTTCCTGCATATACCCTGGGCCAGTGGGTTACTGGTCAGATCTGTAAGGATGATCGGAGGATCTTCTGATCCTGTCGGTCTGCAGGTGAACGGCCTGCTGGGAAATAAAGCAGAGTGAAGACAGATCAGCTGACAGAACTGAACCGCTCCGCTCCGCTCCGCCGACTCGGTTCTTCCAGACCGTCTGACAGTCCTGGATCCATCCGGACCCGGTTCACCTGACTCTGTTTGGTGGGCAGCAGCCCGTCTCAGCAAGAGGTGAAACACTGGTTTGCCATGAATGAAAACCGGTTCAAAACCAGTTCAGGGTTTTGATATTTTCACACGCTAGCTGGGCTGCTGAGAGCAGGAGGTCTGATACACGAGGAGACCGAGCTGTCTCTCTCATCTCTTTTGCACCAAATTAGCTCTGGTTCTTGAACCGGTTCCGTTCAGGATTCTTGGAACCTTGGTTCTATCTAGTGAACCGGCCCGCGTTTCCACCAGTTTTGAGTGGAACCATTGTAATGAAGGATGTGTCATCAGGAGGGCTTTGCACAACGCACAGGAAGTAAACAGTAGTAGCAAGATGGCGGATCACATTGATTACCTGCGAGCTTTTGTTCTGTTGTTCTACCTGTAGAATATGACACGCCCACTGATGTCATCACGGTTCACACTTGAAAACCTGATATTTTTTGGTTCCAGCTGAGAACCAACTTTTCGGGTTCCGAACCAATTTATTTTTGGTCGAAATGCTCCAAACGGTTCAAGATTAGGTGCAAGGAACCTGTTCCATGTTGGTGGAAAAGGGGTATCAGTGGGGTGGAGGCCTGGTTCCCACCTGGTTCCCCACCTGGTTCCTGCCTGGTTCCCACCTAGTTCCTGCCTGGTTCCTGCCTGGTTCCCACCTTGTTCCCACCTGGTTCCCCACCTGGTTCCTGCCTGGTTCCCACCTTGTTCCCACCTGGTTCCCCACCTGGTTCCTGCCTGGTTCCCACCTGGAGGAAGTGGGGAATCATGGGAGGTGTCCACAGTTAAGTTTTTAATTTTTAATTGCAAATCTGTCAGGTTTTCAAATGATTTTGAGGTAACTTACCTCAGTGGCCATGAGATTCCCTCCGTCCCTCAACAAACTTTATTTGGGCAGAAACTTTCCGTCACAGCTGAAAGGTGAAGAGGAACTGCTCACTGAGTCTGTGAGGCTGGGAGCCACAGAGCCAAGAGAGGGAAGGACAGAAATGATTTGTCACTCTGCCGGTCGGTCGGTCCCACAAATGACGTGAGGTTTTTCCCACCAGAGATCCTGAGCTCAAATCAGTCGAGCCAAATGTAAAATATGTAAAAGGTCCGTTGAGGAAAGACAGTTCCAGCAGGATCACTGAACCACTTGGACTTAAATACTGAGAACTGGAGACTAGACTCAGACATGACCTGAGGACTCGACTATGGACTAGGATTGGAACATTGAGGACTTGGAACTCGACTTGGGGCCAGTTGCATAAAGCTAGTTTAAGACTAGTTTAAGCCTTATGGCCGAAACACATGGGACACAGACGCGCCGCTTCACGTAGGCGGGGCGGAGCGGGGTTTTTTACCTGCTACACAGACTCTGTCTTTGTAGCGTGTGGTTGCATGGTTTTCTGAGGAGATATCAAGTAGGATAATTTGGTTTGGTTTGGAAGTATAGGCTATATCAGAATCAGAATCAGAATCAGAATCAGAATCAGAATAAAGTTTATTGCCAAGTAAGTTTTCACAGTACAAGGAATTTGCTTTGGCATGGAGGTGCATACAATAAACATAAAAATAACTGGTATTGAATTAATTAACTAGATCGTTTTAACTACAGGATCATGGATACACATTGATTTGATTGATTTATTTTAATGTGCAATGTAAAAACACCCACAAGGTTGCTCTGCTGCGTCACATTGCCTCTGGTACAATGAGGTATTTATTTTAATCATTTTTAAACAGATTGGACTCGTTTTTTACACAGTTCTATGGAGTTTTTACCTGTTTGAGGGCCGGGTAGCCGCGCGTAGAGGGGAAAATAGACCAGACGCGCAAAAATAGAGATGAGCCGCGCGATGCCCGCGCGGGTGCGCGCGGCTTCCGTGGTCCATGAAGCAGCTTCAGTTGATTATTATGGACGCGCTCTGTTGCGGGCATTCTGCGGCAGACGTGTCGCGCCGCGTCCGTGTCCCATGTGTTTCGGCCGTTAGACTGGTCTTAGATTCTCAGGCTGAACTAGTCTAGTTAAGACTGTCTGTTACTTAAATATTACAACTGACTTATTTTGAGGTAGGAAAGTTAGCCACCTTCCCCCCAGCTAATCATGAGTTAAGAACTTTGTTGTTATGGCAACAAGTCGACCTAACTGTCAGAGCGGGACGTTTAAATACTGAAGCTGTTTCATAAAAGACGGCAAATCTTTGGTTTTTGGGAAGAGTGAAGAAGAGAGAGAGTCTTTAGAGACAGAAACAACACATTAGAGATCTACAACAATCAAGAAGTAGTAGGGCTGGGCGATATGGACCAAAAATCATATCTCTGTATTTTTAGGCTGAATGGTGATACACAACATATATCTCTGTATTTTCTACACAGTGGCTAAATGTTCAGTTGTAAGTAGGGCTGGGCCATATGGACAAAATCAAATATCACAATATTTTTGACCAAATACCTCGATATCGATATTGCGACAATATTGTAGGGATGACTATTGGTGCTTTCACAAAATATTCACACAATGAGATTTTTGATAAATAATCATCAGTAATGTGGATATAATGACTAAGTGGGTAAAGGCAAATAATAGAACAGCTAGCCCTAAGAAGTAGTAGGAACAGGTAAATATAAATGTCTATAGCAAGTTTCACTTAAAGTCACATTTAAGTCTAAGACCGGGTCTATCTTTATGCAGCTGGCCCCTGGACTGGAGAGTCGGTGACTGGACTACAACAGGCTGCTGGAGTGTTTTCCTCTGTGTGAATTAAATGTGAATCTCTGGTCGGGACAGCAGCTGTTTGTGTTTCTCTCCACCAGGAAACTGACATTTACGTCACAGAATGAATGAAGTTATGGTACTTATGGAATGTATTTTAAATCTCTGGTGGCCGATGTGACAGACCGGGTACTGTGGAGATGCTGATGGACGACAGGTGGAAAAGAAATGTGTCACACTCTCTCTGCTCTTCGCCATACTGTGAAGATTTGATGACTCAGCTTTAATTCAGGCAGGCAGCATTTTAATTGGTGCCTCACTTTTCCACCCACTTCACCGGCACTTCAGCCAGGACTTAACCATCTGCCTGAAGTTCTCCCTCACTGACACTCTGTCTCAGTCCTCTGCACACCTCCTAACTTCCTCTTTAAGCACACACACACACACACACACACACACACACACACACTCATTACTACATCCTCACTTCTCCTGTGGCTTCACTTTCTTTATCAGAGCTGTTTGAATTGTATTTAATTTCCCTTCTCCCTTTATGTATTTTGTCGTTTTGCAGTTTTTTTTTGGTCTTTTGTCTTTTTTTCTAGATTCTGGTTTCCAGTCCAGTTCTGTCTTTGCTTGTTATCTTGGTTTCTGGATTTCTTCTGTGTGTATTTCATCACTGTGTTTTTCACTGTACAAATAAGTTTCAGTTCTCCAGCCTCCTCCCTGTGTCAGACGCAGCTCTGCTTCTGGAAATCTCTCTGAGTGTCGGTTGAGCCTGCGGGTCGGGAGCCGGCTGAGGAGGAAACAGGCGGTTCCTGGTCCTGTCGGGGCCGGCACTACGCTGTGTGGGTGCCAGTCCAGAGTCCTTTCATCAAAAACCGCGTGGAAAACAATCTCTGTGTCACTTTGACTTCATGGAGCCAAAGTTTCCAGAATTTTGCTGATCTGATGAGCTTTCTGACGTCCTCGAACGCTTTTCTGTCACACGAGTAAAACATATTGTTTGAAAGTATTTGCAATAAAGTATAAAATCTCACTTTTGTGTGGCGTGTCCTAGTTGTTTACATATGGATGCCTTAAAAATGGCTGCCACTCTTCTTCTACGCCTCGTCCCTGTGCGGCGAGCCGGGGCAGGACAGAGGTTTTACAGCTCACAGGGAGGAGGTGGAGAAGGGTTAGAAGGCTAAATGAAGTCAAAGTGCTGCCCTGTGATGTATTTTGGGAACATTGAAGATGTTGTGATGAGAGAAGATCTCTACTTGACTAAAGTTTTACTTGCAGCAAGTAAGAAAGCCGTTACCAGAAGTCGGCTTAATGTAAACACTCCAACACAGGAACAGTGGCTGGAAATTGTCCAAGACATTTTTGTTATGGAACAGTTGACATACCTTTGAGAGTCAAAGAGAATACATTTAAAAAGAACTGGGAAAAATGGAACATTTATAAGAGACATGACACCGACTAAATGAATGCCTAATTAAAATAGATTTGTATGAATATTGAAATATTTCCAGACAACTATTCACTGTTATTTTGTGTTGATGCTGATGTGCTGTTCTGTCTATATCTTTGTGAAAACTCCATAAAAACTTAAGTGAGAAAAAAAGTAAGAATCAGTCACAGTCTGATGGAAATCACTCTGTGCTTTGACCCAAACTTTTCCCACTGGGCTGTTTCTCAGTTTGTTCTGCAGAGCTTCAAATCTGTTATTAATCCTGAAAATAAGACAGGAGGAGTTCATTTCCAGGTCAGTGAAATGATCTGTGCCGCCGCAGTGTGTCGTGTCAAACTTTCCTGTTGCTTCTCTCTGTGTCGACAGACGGCCCAGACGGTGCTGCTGGTGGTGACGGCCTTCCTGATCTGCTGGATGCCGTATCACATCATCGCCATGTGGGTGGAGTTCGGCAGCTTCCCGCTGAACGACGCCTCCTTCGCCTTCCGCATCGCCTCCCACTGCCTGTCCTACGGAAACTCCTGCGTCAACCCCGTCCTCTACGCCTTCCTGTCCGAGAACTTCCGCCAGGCCTGCCGGCAGGTCTTCACCTGTCGCCTCCTGCGCCCGCCGGCCCCCAAGGGGAAGGCGGTGCGCCTCCGCATGGAGAACTTCTCCACCACGCACTCCACCACCAACATATGAACGGATCCGGAGGAGTCGGGGTGTGAGCGGGGAAAACGGCGAGAAAACAGTCGTCTCCCGTCAGAGACGAACGGGATCGGTGCGTCTCGCCGCATCGACCGGGCGGCCGAGCCGCTGACCGATGGCTGATCTTTACCTGGCTGATCTTTACCTGGCTGATCTTTACCTGGCTGATCTTTACCTGGCTGATCGCTGGCTGATCTTTACCTGGCTGATCTTTACCTGGCTGATCTTTACCTGGCTGATCGCTGGCTGATCGCTGGCTGTGGATCCGATACCGACACAGCAGGAGGGACAGACGGAAACAGCAGAGCTCCTGGTCGGCCGGTCGGCTGCTTCAGCTTCAGCTTCAGACACTTTTTCATGTCGAAAACTGAGAAAATGAGGTCGACATCAGCCTGATGTGATCGACCTGAAACAAAAAACCACAACAAAAGAAAAAGAAAAAAATCACTGGGGAACGAGGGAATAAGGAGAGGGAGGAAAACATCAAAGTCTCTCCTCCTCCTCCTCTCGCCCGTAGGATTTCTCACCGCTCGCTCCGCTGTGCTGCGGCATGAGGCTCCGAGAGACAGCTGAGAGAAAAGTGTGAGAGGAAACGAATGAACACAAGAGATGCTGAAGGAGTGTGAAGGTGTGAGAGAGAGAACGAGTTACCGAGCGAGAGAGGATGAAGGACCAGCTGAACCTTAACCATGAAGAGCCTCTGTTTACTCATTCTTCTGTTTCACATGATACAATGCAATGATTTGAATTTTGAAAATAGATATGATGCTTTATGGTAAATCAACTTTATTATTTTATTTGAAGATTGATACATTTTTCATAACTAGATGAGGCTGTCAACCTGCTGGCAAAGAGGGAAGTAGGGAACTCTTATTTTGAAGGCGGCACAGTGGAAAAATAATTGACAGAGCGCAGTAACCAATCAGGAGCAAGCCCGCCCTCAGGTGGAATAGTAATAGTATTAGTAACAAGTAATAGTAACTCGTCCTTTCTTGTGCAGTAACTTTCTCATGTATCACCGTTTCCTCTCGCAATTTTCACTCGGCTTTTGTCCGGTTTGGCGCCTCGTTCTGCAGCTGAGGGACATGAGCAGGTCTGTGACTGAAGGTTCAGATCCCAGATCATGAAGTGTCACGGAGAGCCTGATCCGCTTCAGTGTGTTGACGTTATTCCCGATTGAAAAGTTCGGGCGGGAAGCGTCAGAGGGAGGGGCTTATTTGAATATTAATGAGATACGGAGGAAGTGGTTGTGGAGGATTATTCTCCGCCTCCGTCGCTCCGTCTGGGAAAAGAGTTTCAGGTGAAGCAGCCAGAAACAGAAACACTCCTTCAGCCATGTTGCCGCTGAACTGAGCTGCATGCTGGGAAAAAAACTATTCCAGTGGTTATCAAAATTTGATTGGATGAAATGTTTGTCTCCGCCCCCTCCTGCAGGATGAGTCATCAACAGAAACGTGCCGTTTACCGGAAAGAGACGTTCTGCTCATGTTGATAAAACATTTCTACAAATCAAATTTTTTTGGCCTGTACAGGTGAACAGGTGAACACTAAGTCCAGCAACATCTGCAAAAAGATAAAAAGTTATTTTTCATTTCATGGGGTCTTTAAAGTCCTAGCTGCTGTGAAGGAGCAGCTCAGTGGTTTCCCCTCTCCAGCAGCTGCTGTAAATAAATACGCATTCTTTGTCAACTGACCTTGTTAAATAAAGGTTAGAACAAAGCTGGAAGGAAACGAGCTCAATGAGCCGGCGTCCAGACCAGCAGTGACTCTGAGAGTGAACGAGCCATGTGGACAGAAAGACTGAAACAGGCTGCACATCTATTAGCAATTAGTTCCTCTGGTTGTTTTTGAGAATATATCCATTAAAGGAATAGTTCACCCAAAAATGAAAATCCTGTCATCATCTCCTCCCCCTCATGCCAAATGAAACTCAGGTGAAGTTTGTTAGTCCATATAACACACAGGGAGGCTGCAGCACAGCTTGGTAGCAGCCTTCTCCAAAACAACTGAAGTCAATGGGGACCTGTTCTTTAGAGCTCCAAAACAACAACAGACAAACAATCACACTGTGAATAGAAAGACCTAGACACCATTATTTGATGCAAATCAATCAGCTGTAGTTCATATTTGCACTAAATGATGGTGTAAATATACTGTAGGTCTTTGTGGAACTCTGAAGAACTGGTCCCCACTGACTTCAGTTGTTTTGGAGAAGGCTGCTATGGAGTTGTGCTGCAGCCTCCCTGTGTGTTATATGGACAAACTTCACCTGAGGTTCACCTGCATGAGGGGGAGGAGATGAGGACAGGATTTTCATTTTTGGGTGAACTATTCCTTTAAACACACTTAGAGCGAGCGGCTCAGCGCTTCACTGAAGGACGACCCGCCTTCCACACCAGAAGGGTTTTTAGTTTTAAAGGTCTGAGGAGAACTGAGTCGAACTCTGATGCTCAGTTCATTTGGAGGATTCAACACAACTTTATGAGTCCAGAAATTACTTCATTTTCAATTTGTGATCTCCTCAGAAATGAGCACTTTAAACCTAATGGACTGTTTTTATTATTAATGAATGTACTTGCACAAAAGATTTTACGCTCCATAACTGTCCAGAGAACAGATCAGTGCTGTGATGGATTACTTCACATGCCTCCCACCGCCACAGTAGTATTGATTAATTGCTTTATTTTGATCTCGTTTTGTATTTGAATTGTTAATGATATTTTTTCGTTATGTGTGTGAGGTTGAAAAGATGAAATGTTTCTTTGAACAGACAAACGTGAAATGAACACGACTTGTTAACAGCAAATTACATGTTAGTGGAATGTAAAGTGTCAAATGACATATTCCCAACACATACAGTTACGTATGTAAGAGACACGACTGTAAACAGGAAGTAGTGTCACATGGCAGTAGCGGTGGTGTCGGCGACCGGTTCGATTCCCGACATTTACAAATCAATCATGAGTCTGATTTTTTTCCCCATAGTTCGTGTCCACAGCACGTAAATCACCGTTTCAGAGTTTGTGTTTATTTCACGTATGTGTGTGAGATCATGTTGCATACACACACACACACACACACATATACTCCATCTCAAACACATAATCACATGTGCACACAATAATTATCAGTATGAGTTCAGCAGCCATGCCTTGTGTTGGACCTCAGTACGCTCTGCCAGGCCTCGGCTGCTTTCAAAGTCAACCAAACACAAAGATTAACGTCAAACACTTAACACTGAAAAGACAACTGCTACTTCAGTGTTTGGTAAACTGTTGGACAGGTGATCCAGTTTAATCCTTCAGCGGTGTAGATCCTAAAAAATCAAGTGATTTGGACCTGAAACGTTTTCAAAATGTTAACAGCCAAATGTTTAGCTTGTACCACCCTGTTTGGCCCCTGTGTTCAGCTGCTCTGAACTGTCATTCTGGTGTTTATGTGTTAATGTTTAGACAGAGCTGCCATGCTGGAGCAGCTCAGGTCTCTGGGTTGGACTCATCTGGGCAGCAGCTTGTCCTCTGAACCAACAGCTTTTAGGAACCAGCTTGTTCCTGGTTTGCTCTGTTCAGATGAAGAGCTTTGTTCCAAAACACTGTTTATTCATTTTGGAAGGAAAAAAATTTCTCCCTCAGTTTATTGCTCAATATTAAAGAAAAAAGGTCAGCTCATTATATAAATGTGACTATGTTTCAAACACAGATCCTTAGCAAGCTGATGAATTCAGAAATATTAAAGTGAGTTTGACTTGTGACTTGAATGTCAGAGTATCTCACCTTGGGATAAAACCTGACAAATAGACAAACCAGTGTTTTTGATTGGGGAACCAACCAGGTATTATTTTGGAATAGTAATTTCAGTAATGACAGGCAATTTTATTCTTTTATTTATTTATTCTTATCCCCATTGAACTGATGCGGCCAATTTGACCCAAGGACATAAAGAGCTGCTGCAGTTTACACACAGATTCCTGTTTGCCTGACAGCTGCAGCATCATCACAGAAACACTCTGAACAGCTGGCTGATGGTTTTGTCTCCTGAGAGGCCGACTGAGAGCAAAGAAACAAAACAAAGTGAGCAGCGGCAGTGTGACCAGACCAGTTTGTTCTCTTATCATCTCCTAAATTAATTCATGAATTCTCTGAACTTCCAGTGAAGGAAGGCCCCACACCGTCCTGCTCGCCCGCTGGGTTTGCTGCTTCTTTGTGCTTCAGTTAAATTAAATGTGTGTGAACTAAAAGCTGATGTGTTGCTGAACAACTGTCTGACTGCAAGAAACCTGAGCGATGCAAAAAGAAGGGATGCAGAATTTATCCAGAACAACATTGACAGAAGATCTGGAAGTAACAGTCTGATACTTGTGTGATATCTGTAGGGATTCTCTTATTGCTGCCCTCCTGCAGAGAGGTCAAAGGTCAGGGTCAGCTGCAGAACAGGGATTTACTCATAATCGTTTTGTTTGGATCCCCATTAGCTATTACTCAAGACAGGTCTATTCTTCACACGGAAACTATAATACATCACAAAAAACACACTAAATGAACAACTTAAAATCTTAAAAATAAAAATCACCATTGAAACACAAGTTGAAATAAACAAGAAACAAAAAAGAAAATAAATTCCAACTATCAAACGACAGCAGTTGAACTAAAAAGAAAACGAGTGTAATACCAAGCAGTTTAGTTTCTGTAAGCTGTTCTGTTGCTGCATCTGTAAGTGAGAGGCAAAGTTGTTTTTCTCTCTTAATTGTTTGTAATAAACACAATACTTTTCATTTTAGACACATGTAAAACAAGTTTGTACGCACAAACCCATGAATAAATTAGTTTTAGTTCAGAATCCAGTGTATCTCTGAGTTCAACCAAGCTACATAACTCCAAATATACACTGTAGTGTCGTCTGCAAACAGGAAGCTCCTTTCCACCATAAGAAGCGAATCGTTGGTGAATACTGAGAAGAGCAACGGCAAGTCTGCTGCCCTGGACCACACCACTGCTGTCTCTGTAGAGACTAATATCTGATGGAAAATACTTTCTCAACACTGGCAGGATACTAACCGCTCTGCTGTTCACACCTCAGAGACTCTTGTTTGTCTTCAGAGGTTTGACCTCAGCCTCCAGGCCGGGGGTCACACCGACTCCTTCAGACTCAACTTAAAAATACAGCAGGACTTATTTGTAAGGCAATGATGTTAGAAACCATTTTCAATAGTTTTCATCTAGATTGTCCAAATTGCCTGTACTGCCTGAAGGTAAAATGTAGATTCTTGTACATAATTTGATTTGTGATTAAATCAACTGACAATTCATTACTCGAATTAATTTCCTGTCTCAATTCATTTTTATCAGCAAAATAATCACTGAAATAGTATGCAATATCCTGAGGATTTGTAATAAATACACAACTTTTAGCTCTACCTATTATTTCAGATTTTTCCATAATTTGTTTCCATTATTCTTGCTTTCTTGTATTTTGTTCTGGTAATAAGTTTTCTTTCTCTTTCTGTTCATCTTTGTAACTTGATGTCTGATTGTACAGTAAACTGCTACTTCTCCGTATCTCTGGAACCTATTCAGCTCTTTTAATCTTATTTCTTCATATTTCTGTCCTGAAGTTCTTCATCCGGCCAAGGTGCTTCTCACTGGACTGTTCATCAGAAACACACAGAAACAAGCTGGTACAATTTCTTCATTTATTTTACTTAATTCTAATACTCTGTCCTACTTAACATCCTTTACATCATTCATAAAACCATTCTCACTGAACACTCTATGATCGCCTGTACACTCCATTTGGTGCCTTTTTGGGAACTTTGGTTTCAGAGAGCAAACACCCTGCTGAGCCTTGTTGCTCGAGGACACTTCAGCAGGGCGGACATGGGGCTTGAACCCAGGCATTCGATTTGATGGGTGTTTTTATTCAAAGCACTCTCCGGCAGAATGAATGCATATGGTTGTAGTACGGGAGGCCCAGAGTCTGCAGAAAGTCAAGGTCCTAGCATCTTAATTATCCTCCTCATTTAGATGCAGGAACAACCTGCTAAAGCAGCTGAGGGAAGCAGCAGTAAGACACAAAATCAAAATAAAACTCTGGAGAGTGGAGACTATGGACCTTTAAAATATCATTTTATAAGACATTCTCCACAGTGGTGTCTCCCATTAGAAACCATGTAATGCAGTGTCATGCAGTGTAATGCAGCACCTGCAGAGCAACATAATAAATCTCTCTCTAATAAAGACTCTTCTCTAGAGTTTCTCTCAGCAGCCTAAATGCTGTTTCTCCCCTTGTGGTCCACCGTAAAGACTTTAGCGCTGCCTTGATGCTGTAATGATGCTGAACTGCAGATGAAAGTTGGTCTTCAGCCTCCCAGGCTCCCAGTTGACTGGCAAAATAACAATTCTTCCTTCACCATGAGTCTTTTACAAGGTGGATAATGGATTCTCACAGGAGGAGAGCTTCAAAAGAATGTGTGAAACAGAGTACAAAGGGGATTCTGCAGTCCTTTAATTTAAGGATTTCTGCTCCGGCTGCACACATACAGACAGTGTGTAATGAAAGAGTCAGCTGCAGCAGAGTCACAGCAGGAAACGTAATTGAAGTTTTGTTTTTCTTTTCCTCACTTGAACTGAAAGCTGACATTTATGGTGAGTGAGTTTCAGTAAGTAAGCAAATTGTACAAATACACATATACTCTGTCTCCTTGGGCCCATGAAACCTCTTGAAATTCTCTGCTGTATAATTTAAAACATTCAGTCGGGGAGAAAGAACTGATGGTTTGACATCATTGGCCTCGCAAAATCATTTTATGAGATGATTTAAACCCAATAAATGAATGAAAAGAATCTACAGCGTCGTCTCACTGTAGCCTCATGCAAAAGAAAAAAACAAAAACATGAGAATATGTTTATATCAGAAATGTATTCATTAACATTCCATAGAAAACCTGATTTATCCATTTTGGGAATAAAATCATGGAAACAAACATTACCTTGAGTTCATCTTCAGAATCTCTAGAGGATCCAGACTGTAAAGTAATAATTTATCATCCAATGACTTAAGCTGCTCACTGTCTTCCACCATAGTTAGTTGTAGTTTTCGTTGTCAGACACTTTCTGGGTAAACGGTGGATCTCTAACTCTTCAGAGCGTCTGGTTCAGGTCATCAGAGGTTTGAGTCGGACGTTTGTCTGAACAAGAATAATGCTGAATGAGCGCGTTTAGTAAAATGTTCAAAATATAATGAGAGATATAAGAGTTCAGTGACTTAAAAAATCCTGGGTTAGGGTTAGTTAGTAAGGAATAAATAATAAATAATTTTATCGGGGAAGGATGTTCATTTTTATAGCGTTGATTCTCCCAAGGAAGGAAGTCGGTAAGGAGGTCCACTTCTTCAAATCGTTTTAAATTTTTTGGATTAGAGGGGAGTAATTAGTCTCAAATAAATTATTTAAGTCGAGAGTGACAAAAATGCCTAAGTATCTGAAACCCCTCTCCGACACCTGAAAAGGGGATTGTATGGACATATTCTGGGGAATATTGAAGGACAGAGCGACAGATTTTCCTACATTCATTTTGTAACCAGACGAGGCACTAAACGAGGCTATAGAGTTCAGAACTGCTGGAATTGATTTTTCAGGATCCCTTAGATACAGAAGAACATCATCCACGAATAGGGAAATAACATGGTTTTCTTCACCCACTGTGATCCCGCTTATGTCGGGATTAGTTTTGATGGCTTCGGACAAAGGCTCATTGAATAATGTGAACAATAAAGGTGACAGAGGGCATCCTTGTCTGCAACCTCTGCGCACCGAAAAACCCTCAGACATCAGGCCGTTTGTATTAACAGTGGCTGTTGGATCAGAGTAAAGAATTTTAATCATATTAATAAAACTAGAGCCTAAACCAAATTTTTCTAATACAAAGAACAAAAAGGACCATTCCACTCGGTCAAAGGCCTTTTCGGCATCCAGAGAAACTATCAATGTTGGGTTTTTATGAGTGTTAAGATAGTGTACGACATTAAGCGCACAATGTACATTATCTGTGCCATACCTCAATTTCGCAAATCCTGCGTTAAGTAAAATGAATGACGGCACGTTTCAATGGATAAAATGGATGGGAACTTAAGTCTTTGGTTGACAAAGTGACACTTTATCAGACTGGGTCTTCTTTATATTATAGAGACATTAAACAATGAACTTTAGATAATGATATTTTCCTAAAATGGACACATGGCTGTATGTGTTTTCCAGGCTGCTGTGGTTTGTAAAACCCAATTCCAAATCGATTTTGAAACCAGGAGAAGCAAGTTGAGATTTATTTAAAATATCACAAAATCCGATTTTAAATATCAATTCACACCGATTTACAGCCTGAATCCCTCATAACCAGGCGGAGAGCTGGAAAATTGCATTTTTCAATTTTAATGTACTGTAAATTATATTATTAAAATTAATTTGTAAATTAATATTAAATTATAAATTAAAATCTAAATAATAAATTATATTATTATGAATTATATGGTAACACTTTACAATAAGGGTACATTAATTAAGGGTTAGTTAATGCTCAATAAGGGTTAGTTAATGCTTAATAAGTGTTAGTTAATGCTTAATAAGCATTAACTAACCTTAATTAGCAGTTAACTAATGTGTCTGGTAATAATTTACTGATGTGTTCATGTTAACTAAGATATTCATTTATACATTATTTAATAGTTTATAAAGATGACTATTAAATAATGTATAGGCTTAGTGAGCCAAACTGCTGCGTGTTCTGCTGATACTGCATACATGTGTACTACTGAGTACTACATACATGTGTACTACTGAGTACTACATACATGTGTACTGCTGTGTACTGGAAAACTGACTCAATAGAAAAATCTTTCCTCTTCCCTGTTGGAAACCTCCTGTGAGACTGACTGCAGGTTTCTTCTCGTCTGTCTTCCTCCTTCCTTCCCTCCGCTGAGCGAACTTTCTCTCCGTCAGACAGCAGGAGAGAAGAACAGATGATATTTCAGGTTCGCTCTGGTTAAAAGTTTCAGAAGTGACATATTACAAAGCAGCATGGCCTCGTTTTCTCCACTGATAATATTTATTCCATTTGCACATCCTGTGTTCAGAAACCACGGACGGCCTGGCGAGCGGTGCGTTCGTCCAATCAGGTGCAGGGAGTGTTTGTCTGGAGGTCATTTTGTTGTTTTGTTGTCATGGAAGAGAAAAAGCAGTTTTCCTGTGATGTTTCTCTGTCATCAGATCAGGAGCAGAGAAGCTCAGTCTGGAGGAGAAGCTTTGTTCTTAGGGAAGAATTTATGTTTCTGTTTCAGCGGAGGAGAGCACCTGTCAATCATCTACCGGGGCTCCGCCTACTTTATGTTTACGTGCTTTTTTCCATCAGGGCTTTGGAACGACTTGCCTGAGGAGAGAAGGCTGCAGAATCAGTGACTTCTTTTAAATCACTTCTTAAAACCCATTTTTATAGACTTGCTTTTGTGTGATGTCGTCTTTTTATCGTCTTTTATCTTTTATCGGCTTTTTATTGTCTTTTTATCTATCTTACTTTTATTCTTTTTTACTGTTTATCTTGGTTATCATCCTACGATCCCTGTTTATTATTGTTTTATTGCCTTTTAAATTCATAATTTGAGTATTCTGCTTTTATTTTGTCTGTCAAAGCACTTTGTAAACTCTGTTTTTAAAGGTGCTATATAAATAAAGTTATTATTATTATTATTATTATTTATTTCAGTGGCACGCTCATCAAGCGGCCGACACTGAGAAGCAGCACGTTTCCTCCCAAGAAGTGACACCAGAGGGATTGTGTCTTGTTGCCATCGGCGTCACGTAACAGACCCCCCCCCCCCCTTTCACACTTCCTGACTGAGATCCCTCCTTCCATCCCACCGATGAGGCAGGTGCCAACAATGCAACTTCACATATAAAACTCCAACCTTTAATCATCCTCACTCTGGTAAATGTTTCTACATCAAAGGAACTATAACATGCAATACCCAAAAATGTAATATATATGCTCAAATGTCCTTGTGGTCTTGAATACACTGGCAAGAGAACCAGTAGTGTTGTAGTCGAGACCACCTAAACCGAGACCGAGTCAAGACCAAGACCAGAGCGTATCAAGTCCGAGTCAAGACCAAGACTTTGAGGGGGCGAGACCGAGTCAAGACCAAGACCGAAGGGGGGCGAGACCGAGTCGAGACCGAGACCGGACCAATGCGAGTCCATTTTCAAGACCGTGTAATCAGAGTGATGGCTCAACATTTACACCATTTCTCTGCTAAAATTCAAAAAGAAAGAAAGCATTATTTAGGAATTTAAGTAAAATACAAATGGATGTACAGTATGTGCTCAGTGACAGAAGGCAATCCTTTGAAACATTGCAATTGGATTTCACTGAGCTTTGGAAAGGCTGAAGACAGCAGGCAGAATGAAACAGAAGTGTTAAAACACCCTGAGCGGATAGCTTGGTAATGCAGTAACATCATAGGTAATGATGTTACTGCACTCGTGGTCTCGACCGGTCTTGAAATAAAATTCCGAGTCCTCTTTGTCCGAGACCGAGTCAAGACCGAGTAAAAATGCACTCGAGTCCGAGACGAGACCGAGACCAGCAAAATGTGGTCTTAAGACCGGTCTCGAGACCAAGACCGATCTCGAGTACTACAACACTAACAACCAGATCCCTGAAAAACAGAATTATTGAACACAGGGGTGCCATCCGTAATAAGGATACATCAAGTCAGATAGTAGTAAGCCGTGTGAGTAACAGACACTAACAGTCAGACAGCAGCATGTCACCCACAACAATCACAATATTGATCCCCTCCAGACCGCAAAAGTTGCTTCAATCAGGAATGAGTGGGAAATTTATCCTCTGAACAAATTGGAAGAATGAACCCCATATTTTCCCAAATTTATTGGAGGAGCCACTTAATGAAAGTTTGGAAATTTTTTCCAATCTAAGAAAACAAAGGATGTCTCTTATCCAGTGGGTATGAGAAGGAGATACAGTTGATTTCCAATTGGTCAAGATGAATCTTCTAGCCAGTAGGGTGACAAAAGCTAAGACGTCTTTTCTGGATGTAGGGAGGGAAGGCGATGAGGGGAAGAGCCCAAACAATGCACTGAACATTTGGTTCTACTTTGTCCCCAATTATCTCTGATAGGGTTTTGAAAATCTCTGTCCGATAATTACGTAGGGATGGGCAAAGCCAGAACGTGTGTATGAGGAGGTCGCTGACACCTGTCACAGGCCGGTGATGTGGCCACTCATTATTTTACTAACATCAGACGGGCGGGCTCCGTAGGGATCTGATGTCAACAAACCCGTCCACAGCGATGCGGATCGTTTCCTCCTCCCGCTCTGTGCTAAATTATTATTCGACCGCCGCGTCTCCACAGCCGACCTCTGAGCGGAGCGTTTGATTTGTGTCGCAAACAAAGTGCAGGAGAACGAGAGGAGAGGAGGCGGGGCGGACGGACTCACGCCGCCGCTGATGATGATGATGTGCGTTTACGATTTCCGTCCGTCTTCGGCGTTTGATTTCCGAGGCCTTCCTGTCGGGGGGGGAGATGAGTCATGTTGAAGTTCCCCGCCGCCTCAGCAGGTTATCATCTGTCCTCCTCCTCCTCCTCCTCACTTAAAGACACTCATTCAACTCGGGAACACGTCGTTTGTTGCTCTTCGCCACGCGGTATCCATGGCAACCCGATTCTCCAATTCACCCGACATCAGCGGGTTCTATGAGCGAAGGTTTAGGACCGAGGTTTTATTTTGATTTGTGTACGACAGACAGAAGAAAGACAGAAACACACACACACACACACACACACACACACACACACACACACACACACACACACACACACACAGTGGGAGAGGAACTGGAGCTGCTGTATAAATACAAGGTGCAACAAGGACAAATACAGAATGAGATCGGTGTGTTCTCTCCCTCCCAGCATGCACCTGACACTGTCCTGCAGGGGAATACAGGGAACAGCTGGACTGGAATGGATCCCATTTTGCCAATTGTTCTGATCTTAAAATGGGTGAAATAATGTCAGTAGAAATGACATATTGATGAAGTTATTATATATTTTAACAGGTTACTAAATTTTGTCTGGCTAAACATTTTTTTCATCAGTGCTTCAGTGCTTCCTTACTTAGCTCCTTTAGCATAGGAGACACTGGACCATCCTTTACGAAAGGAAAGGAGATAACGCCGTCCCACAATTCCTTGTGGCAGCAACATTTAAAGCGATGTTAAATGTGTGACATGTCAAACCCAGAGGAGAACTATGAACGTTACGCTGATAAAATGATGAAAGTGAAGTTAAGGTTGTAGAGGAACCTGCTCAGGCTGCTCTAGTTATTTCTTCATTCTGAGCTTGTTGTCTTGCAGCTTTAGGAAAATCATTTATTCATCTGACTTCAGTCTCAGATGTGAAGCTCTTGCCTTAAGGCCTGGATCAGTCAGAACTACTTCAGAGCATCAAGTCAAGGTGTTTACTGAGTCGTGTGGTGGTTCTTAAGATATTATATGCATAGGCTTATAATCAGATCATAATCAGCATATTGACCATAACACAGAAGTCTGTCTTTCAAGAAAAAGGGATATGAGACGTTTTTAGCCAGATGATGTTTTTAATTCAACATGTTTGAAACTTAAGAATGATGATATGTACAGTAGTAGATTTGTAGGCCTAACATGTTATGCCTATCTTGCATGAATTTAACAATTATTTTCATACAATCATACTAATTGGGATTCATGTGGATAAATATGAGTGGACAGGAGGCTGAGCGTGAGCAACCATTCTTATACTGGCTGACCAGAGGTGTCACTAGTGTGAGAGTGACTGCTCAACATCTTTCTTTCTTTTCGTTTTTAATGTCATTTTATGTATTTTTTTTCTGTTTTATATGAAGCACATTGTATTTGCCTTGTGTATGAAATGTGCTATATAAATAAAGTTTGCCTTGCCTTGCCTAAATGTGAAAACCATTTCCTTTCACTTTTGTGACTGGTCACCTATATTCCTTTTTATTTCAATTCCAACCTTGGTGATGAAGTAATATTTTTCACCGGGTCGTCCAGGTTTACACAGCCTGCATGAAACACGGGAACACACAGGGAGAAGGATCTGAGATGCTTTTAGACATCCATCTTGGGAACATTGTAGTTTCACACAGCAGATCCACCTCATTAACATCCTCTGTCTCATCATCATGTAGTCTAGTGTCAGTGCAGTGGGATTCTCTTTTCCTAAGTCCTGATGAATTCTCCTTCACATCTTTCCTTGACCTCATGACGTTTTCCATCGAGGTCGAGGAGAAGAGGTGAGGAACAGGAGACTATTCGACCGCAGCCTCAGGGAGCGATCACACCTACTGCTCGTTTTCTTTGGTCTGAGTCAGAGTCGGAAAGTTGACTTTGTAACATTTTGTATTCGGTTCGTTCAGGTTCACTCTGACCAAACACAAGTGAGCCAGGGCTTGTAAACGTTTTTTATCGGACAGAGTTTGAAGCTGTCGTCCTGCCAGGTTAAAGCTTCTGGCAGCCGGGCGGCGGAGGAGTCAGAACAAACCTGACACTTTAACTACAGACTCTGTGCTGCTGCCATTATTTCCCTCCTCTGGTCTTCTGTTACGACCCCTAAATGCTGTCTAGGGTACCAAGGGGGTAACATAAACTAAGTCCAAGAAAAAGGCAGCAAAACAGGGATAAAGTGAACAAAAGACAATTTATTTTAGTAGGTCAAGGAAGCTTTAAAAGGCTTCAGGGTGGCCAAGGCCAAAATAATAAACAAAATACCCAAACTGCCGAGAAATAAAATAGCTAAACTGGGTTAACTCCCCGACTGACCAACAGGAGAAAAGTGGAGTAAAACAAACAGCAGCACACCGCTACAGAGCTTCCACGATATGAGCCAGCAAAGAAACAGATTACAAATGCCAAAATAGTGAATAGCAACTGCTACACACACACACACACACACACACACACACACACACACTAAGGGGATGGCTGTTGAGTGGCCAAGTGGCAGTGACTGGAGCTTCTCTCCGGCTTTTATACTGGTCCTGATTGCCAACAAGCTCCAGATGAGGCCACCTGGGGTCTGAAACAGAGAGAGACGGAGAGAGTTGAATATGAGCCTCAGTCCAGGCAGGTTTGTCCTCAGTTCAGTTTGTTAGTCTGGTCTTTCCAAGCAGGAGCTGCTGTCTGTCAGATGTCAGTATCCATCCTGATACCCATAAAACCACATGGACCAACAGTCCAACAGCAAACAGCAGACTCCTGAAGCCAGATGTTCTGGGCTTGTTTCCTGAAATCTAACAGTACTGCTCCCACAATATTCTTTTTATCAGCATTGAAACAGCATTGTATCTGGTCGAATACAATTTTTTCCAAGAGTTTGCTAAGAACAGGTGACAAACCGTTTGGTCGGCTGTCAGAGCCAGTAAAGGCAGTCTAGCATTCTTGGGTAGTGGAATGACTTTAGCTTCTCTCCAGGTTTGGGGACAAACACTCTCAAGGCTCAAAGTAAAGATATGGCAAATGGGAGCGGCAGTATGGTCCGCTACCATCCTCAGTAGCTTTCCATCTAAGTTGTCAATACCAGGTGGTTTCTCATTATTGATAGCCGGCAATAATTTTTCCACCTCTTCTGTACTCACTTTACACAGTTCAAAAGTACAATTCTTGTCTTTCATTATTTGGTCTTTTATACATAAATATGATGGCTCACAACCTGATTTTGGTATTTCCTGCCTTAGCTTACACACTTTGCGCATAAAGTGATCATTAAAATAATTGGCAATGTCTAAAGGTTTAGTAATGAAAGACCCATCTGATTCAATGAAGGATGGAGTTGAGTTACTCTTTCTGCCCATGATATCATTGAAGTACTCCAGAGCTTTTTTCCATCATGCTTTATATTATTTATCTTAGTTTGATAATGCATTTTCTTCTTCTTTCTGTTCAGTTTAGTCACATTGTTCCTTATTTTACAGTATATCTGCCATTCAGATGTGCAGCCAGACTTATTTGCCACTACGTTTGCTTCATCTCTTTCAGCCATGCATTTCTTCATCTCCTCATCAATCCACGGTGCACTAACAGTTCTAACAGTCAGTTTCCTGACAGGTGCGTGCTTATCAATAACTGGAAGCAACAATTTCATAAATACATCAAGTGCAGCATCGGGGTCCCTCTCTTTACTCACATCAGACCAACAAATAGAGACCTTGTCCTCGGATTCCTCCCGGCTCTCACGTGGGACTCAGGAATGCCATCGACAATTATATTATTCTGTTTGGACTGACCCTCGTCTGCTTTCTAGTCATTGTTAAGACTGATTCACACACAGTATTGATGTCTGTGTGTGCCTCTTTGCACTTTATAGTCAACTCCTTGCAAGTCTCTTATAGGTCTTCCACCTCCTTTTGGGAGAACTGCAAACTGATCTTTAGGTCCTGGACCTCTTTAATCATATCGTCCATTCTCTGGACCTAGGTAAAGTGTCCGCCTCTCGTGTGGAAAGTTGTGGGTTCAGATCCAGGCTTGTCCTTTCTGAAGTCATTAGTTGTCATGAACAAGCGGTATGTGTTCTAATAGGAAGTCTGGGCATTGTGAATAACTTCATGTGGTTGCAATGAAATGATGAACTTTACAGAAGTCACAGGCCAACACAGAAGCCGGTGCTAAGCCTTAACTTATAGAGTCTGATCCTCACAGCCTGTCAGCTTCTGTGTCTTTCTACCTTCTGTTTTGTCTCTTTTCAAATTGTTCAAAATTATTTGTATCCAGAGTGACTTGGAGTGATCAGCTACCAACAGCAGGGAGGTGAAAGGTCAGAGGTCACAGCAGCCTGACAGCAGACAGAGAATGAAGATGGATGATGGGGTCAGAGAGAGAGAGAGAGAGAGAGAGAGAGAGAGAGAGAGAGAGAGAGAGAACACACACACACACACACACACACACGTGCGTTGACCAATATGTTGTGTTTTCGATTCTTGTTTTATTGAATGTATTTTTTATTGTTGAACTGTTATGACTATTGATAGCCATTATATGATGGAGTGCTAACCCAGCACACTCACACACACACACACACACACACACACACACACACACACACACACACACACACTCTGTACCTTCATGCTTTGGCAACATTGTTTGTAAACTTTCATGCCAATAAAACAAATTGAATTGAATTGAATTG